>NC_041040.1:3388644-3634555 GCF_900634625.1 Parambassis ranga | reverse complement strand
TCCACGTCGGCCACACCCATCAGTGCCTGGCTCCGCCTTCGCTCCTCCAAGGCGTCCAGTGCCGGGCCAAAAGGTGACAGATCTGGTGACATCATGGAATCAGAGTCCAGCGCTTTCTGGTTGGCAAACTGGAGGAAGAGTTACAGTCAGATGAGTTAAAGGGATCGGATGTACAGCTGCACTTTAATCTGCCAGATCAACATTCATCTGGTGACCTGCTGCTCCTTCTTCAGCCTCTCCATGGCCAGCTGGAATTCTCGCTCCTTCTGGCAGGCCTCGGCGATGGTCGCCTGGTTCTGCTCCTCGTACGCCATGGCGACCACGGCCAGGATAAGGTTGACCAGGTAGAAGGAGCCCAGGAAGATCACCACCACGAAAAACACCATGTAGGTCTTACCGGCTGAACGGAGCGTCTGACGGCACACACATCAACAATGTGATTAACACAAGCAGCTCTACTTTTTACTTTTTACTGACAACAGGAAAATATCCTTCAATTTACACAAGCCCCTTTTCTAGCTGTTACTGTGTTTAGTCGCTTTAAGATTAGCAAGCCGCCAACATAATAGACGGAAGATTGTATGATGATAGCTGCTGAACAAAAGTAGCTAGCTTGCTAACCTAGCCACTCAGTCAGCGTTTTGCTATTAGCACACTTGACCTCTCCAGTTATACTTAGCTAACCAGCTGGCCTGCTGTTACTCATTAGCTTAAAAAGTAAATCATAAAAACGCTGGCATGGCGTTTTTGTCCAGGTAAGAGGATGTGTTGTCGGTACTGAATATCAGATCAGCTAAGGTACTGAAGATGCTTCAGTCATACATGAGCCTTGCAGAGCTAGCTGAGGCTCCCCCTGGTGTTACCTGGTGGTACAGGTTCTCCCAGTAGTCCTGTGTCATCAGACGAAACAGCGACAGGAAGGCCCAGCCAAAGGTGTCAAAGCTGGTGTAGCCGTAGTTTGGGTTCCGTCCTGTCTTCAGACATTCAAACCCATCTGGACACTTCCTGCAACACAGACACACACAGACACACACAGGCAGGGTTAACATGTGATGAGGAGGTGCTGAACCCCGTTTGTCTTCAAGCTGTGATTTGGATCAGAAAAGCGTCGGCCGTCCATCTTTCTGTTTATGAGAGGAGCAGACGCTCTGTTTCCTCATCAGTGTTTACAACTGGGAGCTCGTTATGGGGCCGGCCTGGGACCCGCCCACACGTGTTGCCGCGGAACGGACAAGGCGGGGAAGGCATTTGTCATAATTGATATTCCACATTCATATCCCATCACATTCATCGCAGCCCACGCAGTCACATCTGATCCACTGACGCACAGCAGCCCCGTCGGCTGGTCAGACAGGACGAGATGAGACGGCGAGCCCGCGGCGACGTGCGGTGACAAACAGATTCAGCATCAAAGGGCAAAGGTCAGAGGTCACAGGAACCTATACACCCCCCCTGACCTGCTGATGATAGGAGCTGAAAACTTGAATACTTTGATGTAAGGATGTAACGTTTTTGTGAAATGTGTGAAATAAACTCCAATAATCCCAGTCTTGCTCTGGAATAGAAGCGTGTTAACTTCCTGGTGCCAGCTGCAGGTGTGTTGAGGCGGCGAGGCCGCGGACTGAGCGGAGAAGTGCAGGTGACATTAAGAGGAGCACGGACAGCACAGCAGGAACAAACCTCTACTTCAACAAAGCTCTGAGTCACATACAGCAGCTTCAAGCTGAGTCTCAGAAAAGGTTGCAGCTGTGCAGACTCTATCTGGGGATTCAAACCGACAACCCCGCCGCCATCCCGGCTGGCACCCGCCCCCCGCCAGCCGCAGCAGCAGCAGAAGGGATGCTTTTAAGCAGCATTTCCTAGTGACTCATGAGCGGCCACCCTGCCTGTATTTATTATCACCTTACTACACAACATTTGGTGGAGCTGGTTCATCACACACACATGTGAATAAACTGTCCGGTTATATAAGCTCACTTACATAATACAGCTGTACATTTAACCGAAAACAGACACACACAGCTGATGATGGCGAATATTTTAATGATCAATAATCAGGATTTTCTACTGTACAACATGTGGGGCTCCACAGGGGTCCATCCTGGGACATCAGTTCATCCTCCATGCTAAACATCACTATGCAGATGACTCACAAATATACGTCACATGATTCCAGGAGAGTATGGAGCGGGCAGCCAATAAAGAAGCAGGCTCCAAAATCAATGGATGCAATGTCAACACTGGATCATCCATCCACCACCATCATTCAGACCTGAGCCAGATGTAAGCCAATCAGCTCTCGGAGGTGGATCTAGCTGGAAATCAATCCAGATATATCCAGATACGGCCCGAATCCCGCTCTAGCCGGATTGATTTCAGTGTGAACGGGGTCTAACAGAGTTGCATAAAGCTGGATTACTGCTCCTGATGACGCTAACTGTCAGTATGATCATTCTCATGGCTTACTACTAGTTCTGGAGAAAATTAAAGGTGAATTCAGCCTTAAATGCCAGCTGCTCTTAGACATGCTACATCAGGCTCAGCCTCCACCCAAACACCCTCTAAAACACACCTCTAAATGCATCTAAGACCTTTCATCCACCCGTCTTCTCAGCGGTCCGTCCTGGATTTAGGGGAACGTCGTACCACATTTGAAGACTTAAACAGGACAAACATAATCCCAGAGTAAAAATCACTGTGTGCCTCTTTTCCAGCCTTTACAGTAAAACTACAGGTAACGCTCCTGAAGCAGAGGAGCAGTGTGAGCAGTGTGATCATGAAAAGCAGCTCTGGTGGCAGCGGGTCGATGAATAGAGTTACACGGTGAACTTTAACAACCTGATGTGGAGCTGCTGATACAAACATTACAGTAACTGCAATCCAAGCTGATTGAATAAAACCAGCAGACGTTACGGTAACAGTAACTGACAGACACACAGTGGACAATGACACACACACACACACGGACACACTGTGGACGATGACACACACACAAAGTATGACCAACCAGTCATGATGATGCCAGTCAGGCTGACACCAACCCCGAGCAAGGCCACACACACACACACACTTTCTATCCTTGTGAGGCCTCCACATAATGCTCTGCATCATGTGGAGGCCTTCTCCAGAGGACAGAGGCTGCATCTGCTGGAGCTTTTGGAGCTACGCAAACTCAACTTGGATCTCAGGCAGCAACCATGTTTTATTAAGATTAAGATTAAGATGTACTTTATTAATCCCTGTGGGGAAATTAGGTTGTAGTAGCAGCTTATCAAAGAACAATAAATACAGTAAACACAGCAAAAACTCTTACATACACATGCACGCACATGGCAGCAACAAAAAAAGAATATGTAGATCAAATGTGTAGATCACATAGAAGATAAAACACAGTTAATATAAGTAGGATAGAGCAAAGAGCAAATAGGGCTAGGTTGTTTTTATAACGCTTATTAGCACTGGCATAGCCTAGCTTTAGCTCTAAACCAGCTGAAAGTCAACCTTAACACATCAAATCTTAAATCTAAGACAAACACTAAACTGTAAAGGATTATATTCTGGGGTTGTTTTTAATCCCAGAAAGAGTCAAATATTTCACAACATCAGTGAATCAAGTACACACACACACACACACACACAGGATGAATGTGATGTGTCATTCCTCCACTTGCATCCATCCATCTCATAGCAAGTGAGTCAACATGGTGGCATGTGAGTGGAGAGAGTGGCTGTGAAGTGTGTATGATGGCCTGACTGAGAGTGTGTCTGTGTGTGTGTTTTAAGAGCCTCGAGGACATTAAAAAAAGTGTGTGAGAGTGAGGTTTGGAAAATGCCCACAGTCGGTTGTAGTGTAGTGTATAGACTGTGTGTGTGTGTGAGGTGTCAGAGTGTGAGCGCCAGCAGTTATCTCTCACACACACTCTTTGTGTGTTAATGGAGGGACGCCACTTCAGACCCCCCCACACTCACACCAAAAAGGGGCCCCTCAGACAGGCACTTACACACCTACATCACACACACACACACACAGTGTAGAGTGAGGAACAGACAGGTGGTCTGCTGGTGCGGTGACACAGAAATTCAGCTAACGCCAAATTTGAGAATCGAAAAACACAAAATAAAAATGGAAACATTACAAGAGAAATCAGAAACCTTCATGATGGACACACACTGAGAGAGGGAGACACACACACACACACACTCATTCACAGGCAAACAAACACACAGTGATTATTCTGCTATTCTGACACATATCCTGGAGATTTGTGTGTGTGTGTGTGTGTGTGTGTTCCCCATGTTCCCCTGCTATTCCATTCTGTTCCCTGTGACCTCCCGCGCACATACAAACACACACACACACACACACACACACACCTCTAATTATAACACTCAGGTAAACTCGAGTCCGGGAGGAAGAGAGTACTTAGCATTGCTATAGCAACCATATCCCAGTTCTGGTTGCCGGGGGAGACTGTTTTGTGCCACCTCTGTTGGGAGATGGAAAGACCGTGTTTTTGTGTATGTGTGTGTGTGTGTGTGTGTGTGTGTGTGTGTGTGCTCATATCCTCACCACACCTTTTCATTCTGTGGTAACAGAGTGGAGCCTGACTCATATCATCTCATTATTTCCTTTAAATCTCCTGATTAAACATGTTCCACATGCTCCCATCAATACACACTCTAACACAGATGTCACCAACTCCACATGATGTAGAAATTCTATATCCACTCTGCTCTGCACAGCAGCTGAGGAAAGCTGCAGGTCAGACAGAGACTCTCTGAGTGTTGGTCATGTGACTGCTGCTCACAGTGACTCCATCATGTCTTCCTGCTGAGTGCCGACACTTGAACTCTTTATTTTTCAGGCAGGTTTAAATTAAAATATCACAATTTTAAGCTCTAATGATGTTGCCTGAGTGAAGCGTACGTCACACGTGATGCACTTGGGGTCTGTTGGAAAGTTACATCAGAGGTCAGTATCCAGCTGAGGGTGGAGGGATTTGGTTGGAAGGTGTCAGCGTCAGTGTTTCCATGAGACGGGCAGAGAAAATCCGTTTCAGAGTCTCAGCAGTGACACAGCAGCTCCTGAAATAGCAGCTAAACTATTGAGGCGGGTCGCTTAGCTGTTAGCATCACAGCACAGGCCGGGCTGGCTGCAAACCAACGCTTTGATCCCAGCCGAGTGCCAACTGTGTGTGTCTGTGTGTGTGTCTGTGTGTGTGCGTGGCACTTTGATCACCACATTCGGTCACATTAATAACAGAGTCGTCTGCTGTGTGTTATCATTAGAACATCTAAACCATCCTGATTACCGAGCACTCATATGGACACACACACACACACGAAGCAGCCTGATCCTGATAGACTTGTTCACAGTAAGCAAGAAAAATATTCATCAACATGCCAGTTCTGAGTGGGCCTGTTAGAACGCGGACCATCAGAGCAGAGGAAACCTGAACCCCGGATCTGTCCCTTCCTTCACAGACCTGTCTGGAAGCTGTTCATGCCACAAAGGGTTATTATGCTGAGATGTAAGATGCAGATGAAGTGTTTCTGGGGAAGCCTGGCATCTCTGTGTCCTATGCAGCAGACCCAACCCTCCCTCTACCAGGAAGACATGTTCCAGGAACACGTCAAAGAGTCCACATCCCACTCTGACTGAACATCTGCTGGATGCACCAGAGAAGACCTGATCCACTACCAACCTCCTGCTGCCGCAGGACAGCCTCCTGTGTCCATGTCCTCAGGAGGTCAGGAGGTTGTGGCAGCATGTAAAGACAAACGTGGACCAGGACTGACATAAAACCAGCAACCAAACCAGCAAGGGCAGCACAGACTGAGAGAGAATATATTGTGGAGGGAATATGCTGCTCTAATGCTAAGCTAAAATTCATTCAGGTCCAAAAAAAGGAGAATTGAATGTGAGAAATGTAGCTAATGTGAAAGAACCAAAAACTTGGCCGACTGCACATCCAAGATGGCCGGAGCGTTGTCCATCTTTACTGACAGGCTGTCAGATCCGTTCAGTCGCTGCCTGAAGGTGGCACTCGTCAGACTTTCTGTGTGATTCTGCTCCGACACTTCTGGAGTTCATCACCAAAACAAAGACCTGTGCTGCCGCTTGTTCGCAGCTCTTTGTCTGATCTCTGATGGCGCTCACGGGTCTTCAGGAACCGTCAGCACTTCCTCTGTGCAGAGCCGGCTCGCGGTCTGTGGGCCATTATGGGAAATGCCAGCGTTCTATTTATTTCAGCGAGGAGCTTTTCATGCCAGCGAGGCTGAATGTTGCTGAGGAGAGTTTCTTTAGTGTGCAGGGAGAAAGTGTCAGGCACAGTTTAACTTCTCATCCTGAAAGGCTGCAGGGAATAAAGGACACTTAACCTTTTCTGGACCGCCTTCCATTTCTTCACCCTCCACAGAAAGCTTTTCAGCCTCAGACAAGCTTCCCCGTCGGCCTGTTCTTTATGATGTGTGTCACAGCCTAAATCACCTACAGCACAGTTTCATATGTAGGTTCAGTGTTGAACACTTTGTGGTTAAGTTGTAGCAGCTATTACCTGAAGGGGGCGCTCTTATTGCTGCTGTGCTTCTAATTAGCTGCAGGCAGACTGCTGCAGTGGTGTAAAATCGTGTTAGATTCCTTAGCATGCTAGCTTTAGGTTGTCATTAGACAGATGTCAGATTCTTCTTCTCTGATTTTACTGATGGCAGACTAGATGCTCACCGCACCATCTAGTAGTTGAAAGTGGTATCACATGGCTAACTGGTTAGCGTGCTAACTTCAGTAGTATCTCCGCACATAAGAGGTGGTAGCTCTTCACATTCTGATGAAAACTTTTTACGTCTTCACAGATTTGTGAAGCAGAAAGATAAACTGCAGTTCGGTTGTCTGGATGTGGACTTAAATTGGCGTCATCAACGGACAACGTGTGTCTGATGTTTTCATACGGAGGTTTATCATCCTGTGGTCTGAAAGCTGTTTACTGCTCTCTGGCAGCTCTACATGCATTTTAAAAGGACGAGCAGCCTGACAACTGCTGCTGTAAAGTCCCTGTGAGACCAGCTCTCGAGTGGCTCATTACTTAGCTATGTGCGGCGGCATGGGAAGAAGCGCTGCTGGCTTCGCTTCAGACACTTGTTGGCGTTCCTGGAGAACGGCGCAGAGTGCTAAGTCATGTTCATTTCACCAGCTGTGTCCAAATGATTTATAGCAGTGGGTGGGGGGGGAGAATGTGACGCTACAGAAATAGATCCTCTGAGGGGGCGTCGGGGACGGCGTCTCAGCGGGACGAGGAGCCCGCCGTGGACACGGAGACGTGGGTTTGAGATCAGATGTGTCTGTGGATCAATAAGTCTGACTTCAGACAGAGCCCACCTCTCTCCTTGTTTCTCCGTCTTTTGTGTTTCTCTGCTGTTTGTTTGGACTCTGTCTCTCCTGACCTGCTGTCTCTCATTATTCCCTGTCTCACTGCAGTGTAAACGCTTTGTGAGACAGACCGAGCTCTACCTGGACACACCCCCGCTGTAGCCGTTCTGCCTGTCTGTCTCTCTGTGTCACATCGGTCAGTCAGGCGTGAGACGGTATCGATCGCCACCCGCTCCCATGTGCCAACTCATTCTGTGTCAATAAAGCTGCTTGTCAATAAACATTCATTTCTTGTGTCTCTGATGTGGACTCAGTCGGGTTTGATCTGTCCCGCTGACTCCATCATCTCACTCCATTTCAGCTGCGGTCAGAATGTTGTCACATTAACATAAAGAGCGACGGACGGCTCATAGGTCCATTACTCCAACTTTCTGTGACGTGTCCCCAGCTTCTCATAGGACACTTCCAAGATGTCCTCCTGAACACATGTAATACATTCACCTTATATGAGACTTGTTTACGTTTATGCTGACAGGTGGACGCGTTGTCCAAAAGTCTCACTTATGAGGAGCCATGTTGGATAAAAACACCATTTTAGAACCAGAGTTTGGACGGTAAGGGTTAAGAGGCGAAGCCCAAACACCACCCACCCACCGCACCAGCTAAATCCCTCTTCAACTTCTGCTGACCGCGACATTGCGTCCTCCTTTTAAGCCAACAATAACTAATTAAACTAATAAAAACTAGCTAAAAAGCTATACACCATCTCTGGTAAAAATTAACTTAAGTAGTACAGCCAGCAGGGGCGAGCCGGCCAGCAGGGGGGACCCAGACATTTGAGGAGCTTTTGTGTCGTCTTTCTTTTCAGTCTATGACTGAGCGCTTTCACACGTACACTCCTACAGTGTACATCTATATGAAGCTGTTTTCCTGATGAGGATGTCCCTCGAGTGGACAGTGGGGGAACTGCAGCCGCTGCTGTTTTCCTGCAGAGGATACAGATGCTGAGTACTATCATGGAGGCAGCTTAAAAACAGAGACAGCCTGATGTCACTGGAGATAAGTCAGAAAGCGTTTGTGTTGGAGGGAGTCAGAGCTGACGAGTCGCATCAGAAGCTCTGATCTGGCGCCACTTATGGTTTCATGTTGCTGGGTCTGAATCAAATCATCTAATGTGCAGAAATCAGGCAGTAGCTCAGATTTCAGCCTCCTGAGTAAACAGAGCTGTTTCCTGATGTGCCCTGTGGTTACCCATGATTCAGTGTGTGCGTGGTTCGTCATCACAGATGACAGGGGGGGGGGGGCAGGATGGTGGGCATCACCCTGTCTGAGGGAGCTGGACGTAGGCTGGAGGAGAAGGTCGGCGTGTCGCCTCTGTTTTTCTCCTCACAGGTTTAGTCACTTTGTCCGTTTGTGTTCGGTCACTTCATGAAAGCAGCCGCTTCGCCGTCGACTTCTACAGCCGCAGGTCAGACTTCTCGCGGTATTGTATTTTAATTAATGTACTTTAACGCCGTCTTTCCTCCCTTTGCAGCCCACAGCTCCATGTTTCCACCCCGGCTGTGACCTGATTCTACCCTCAGGGATCGATAACGTTCATTTCATCCACCCAGTGTGGGCTGTTCTTATAACTGAGCGTTGTCTGGACTTTTAATTTGATCCAGGTTATTCATCCTCCTCTGCCTCTCCATCACCACACACTCAAAGACGCCTCTGCAGAGTCCAACACGTCTTAAGAAGCTGCTCGAAACTGACTCAGAGCTGATTGGATGAACGGTCTCCAAGTCACAAGCTAACATGTAGCAGTTAGCATGTATGTAGAGGACTGTCACTCTGACTGAACACACAGACAAAAGTGGAACTGACAGCACTTCCTGACTGGAACCTGATTGGCCCAAACATCAGACAAATGCTGAACGGGCGGGACGAGGAGCCAGAAACATGGAGGACAGTCAACAAAGATGGAGGCTCCACGTACGTCTGTGTCTGATGCTGCAACACATGGATCCACACATTGCGTGTGTTTACACAAAGGGCTGCTCATTACTCAGGGATTTTTCTCTGCTCGGAGAAAGAGAAAGACACACACACACACACACACACACACTCCCAGTTATCTCCCTGTGGAGCAGCGTTTAGGTGGTGGAAGGCTCTTTTGTGTCTTTGGACAGGTGTCACATTCACAGCCTCCTGGAGAGCTCATAACTCAAACCACACACACACACACTCAGAGAGAGAGAGAGAGAGAGAGAGACAAACTCAACCCCCATTTTGAAAAATGTTTTCAATACTGTAGTTGAGTTATTGATCAGTGCAGCTTTCAACATAATGTTTTAACCATTTATAACAGGAGCAGGGTGCTGAGAGCTTTATGGCAATGCACACACACACACACACACACACACACACACACACACACATACACAGCTGGATGAGTTCAACACGGTGTGCTCTGAGCAAAGAGTTGCAGAAACGTGAGCACTAAACTAATTGAATGGAACAAACATGCAGCTGGTAGCGCACCAACATGGCTGCCCGCGCGCGCTGGATGCTAGGCTAATGGGATGATGAATATCAGCCGTGTGACGCAGAGTATTCCAGGAAAATCAACCCCCTCGGCAGCTATTTCCTCAGACTGGGGTCGGGCCATATTTCTCGCTAACTGCCGTGATGACAGCGGAGTCTTTCTGAGAGGAAGCTGGGTCAATGATGATTAAAGCCCTGCCTCCACCCGCTGAATTCACCGCTGTGTTTTCTCTTGTCACAATATGAAGCAAATAAAAGGTTCCAGAAGAAAAACAGCTTCTTGCCACTGTTGGAATTTTTCAGTGGAGGAATGTGGAGGCTGGAGCAGCCCGTCAGCGTTGTCTGTGTTCCACTGATCTGGGCTTTATTCTGCATATTGATTAATTAAAGAGGAATGCCTGAAACACAAAAATGCAACAGAAGACTCAAAAGGAGGCAACATGAAATATGATTTACTTCAATGATGACCTTTCCGATGGTACCTGAAGGCACCACGTGGGACCAAATCTCATCACCTCTACATTTTGGATTTAAAAACCTAAAAGATATCAAGTACTAAAAAAAAGATTGTGTTAAAAAAGTCCTGTCCTCCTCAGCAACCAGCAGGAAGCCATGATGGAGTCACATGTGAGCAGCAGTCACATGACCCACACTCAGAGAGTCTCTGTCTGACCTGCAGCTTCCTGCAGCTGATTTCTGTCTGAATACCTGAGTTATTCTGCACACACACACAGGAGCAGGAGGTTGGCAGGAAATCAGTCTCAGAACATGGATCAGGATTTGTAACTGTATGTAGGCACGGAGCTTTAAAGGGACAGGACTCGCCAAAAAGTTCCAGAGAGAAGGCAGAAACCTGGAGGAGGTGGAAGACAGAGCTCGGTTCCAACCATCTTATCCCAGTCACGAGCTCTGGGCAGTGACCAAAACAATGACATCACAGACACGAGCGGCCAACGTTATCCTTCCTGAGTTCAGCCTGAGAGGGAAGGTGAGGAGCTCGGGGCAGAGCGGGACGCCTTCCTGGACGGCTCCCTGCGGACCCACCTGGGACGCGACCCAGCAGGCACTACAGGTTTTTACAAAAGTCCCATCTGGACGGGGAAGGATCAGGGAGTGGAGCTGAAGGACGGAGCGGGCGAACACCGGGAGGAGCGGCTGAAAGTTCTGCGTCCTGCAGAGACACATTCATCCAGAACATAAAGTTCTGCTGGGTGTTTCTGGGCTCTCTGAGGACTGGGGACAATTTTTAAGTCGCCTCTCCATTTCTTTTTGGCTGCAGAAAAAGATAATCAGATCAATTCTACTCGTCTGGATCCAGGCGGGGATATTTTGGACATGTGCTCAAATACCTGCTGTTTATTTTTCAGTGAAATGTTGGCTTAAAAATTCTGTGACTGAAACACAGAAATGTAGAAATGTCTGCTGATAGAGGAGCCATGTGGGACGGCTTGGACGCCGTCCTGCCGAGTCCTCTCTGCAGCAGTAACAGGAGGATCAGGCTCCTCCCCTCCTCGCCGCCTCCTATCACACTCAGCCACTTCCTCCCGGTGACCTTAAAGGTCACATGCAACATACCAGACAGAGAGAGCGCCATAACGGCAGCTCCTAATTAGCATCCCTAATGACGGCGGCTGGCGTTCAAAGCTCGCCGTGTGGTTGGCGTGTGGCAGGCGTGTCAGCACAACACTGATGGGGCGATGGCGGTCACGTCCAAACGCAGCGCACAGCCGAGCATTTACAGGCGTGCTCGGGATGATTCAGCTCATCGCTCTGCTGTTAATTAAAGGCTCTGCAGCTGCACCCCGGCTGATTGGCTTCACTCACTGAGGAACGTCTGAAAGCCGTCCAATCAGAGAGCTTCACTCAGCAGGAGCGCCTCCACTGAATTCCAGTTTATCCGTCAGTCACTGATCATTCGAACAGAAAGAGAACGAAGTGCCGAGCCAGAAGGGAAGGATGGAAACCACAAACATCAACGCTCACAAAAACGCTCACATCAACACACAACGCTTACAAAAACGCTCACAACAACACACAACAAGAAACAGCCCGCACAACAACACGCACAACAGCCCTCAGTGTTCACTGCTGTCCACAGGAGACTTCAGACTTCAACCAAACCCAGAGCCAACATTTCAAACTAATATTTTTAAAACGTGCTCACATGTTGTGTGTCTATGACATCACTGTAAAGAAACATGGACACACCGCCTGTGACATCGCCGCCGCCATGTTGGCAGCATCATAGTTCACCCAAACACTAAATAGAGACTGAAAGCTTGAGGACGGGTATAGGTGGAGGTGGAGGTGAACCCTTTCCTCTGCTGCCGATGCATCAGAGTGCGGCGCTCCTCTGTGGTCACAGCGCTGAACACACCTCTGCTCCTCCTCCACGCTCTGTTTAAGAACATGTCTGATGTTTGTTTGCTGTGTGACCCCGCCCCTCAGGCGAGCGGCGTTCCCGGCCTGATGCAGGCCGATGCGGCGCTCGGCACAGGGCAGCAGATGCTGCTACACTGCTGAGCCTCGCCAACGTGGCGTCTCCTGAGGCGAGCGGGGCCGTGAAGCAGAGGAAAGCAGAAAATACCTGAAGAGAGCGTGAGGCACAGTTACAGCGTTTAGGAGGAGTTCAGCCTCATAATCGCCAGCGTGGCGGTCTGTGTGTGTCACAGCGAGCGCACTCCATGACCTTTGCCCTCAGGCCCGGCGAATCAGCGTCATGTTTGAGCGGAGCAGCTTCAGCACAGGGAGCAAACAACACTGTGATCATCGTCACTGTCATCTCAGCCCCGGGTCCTCCAGCAGCCTCTCAGCTGATCCTCCCCCCGTCAGCGCCGCCACCACAGAAGAAGATCCTCAGCCTTTTATGACGCGCTTCACATTTTCATTAGGACATACCGATATTTAGTAAATTTGTAATTATGTTTGCTGAATTTAAAAAAAACATGTTTCTATTGAATTATTCAAATATTCTCATTTCTACATCAATGTTTATTTAACCATTTTTAACCTGGTGTTTTTATTTAAAAAAATGTATAATATTTATTTTTATAAATGTACATATTAAGTTTCTTTTCTTCATAAATTCGTGGGTCTTTCCTAAACAAACATCAGACTTCACATTAATGCCTCTGGTCAGCTGTTGTTTGGAGCATGCAGCCCAGTGCATTCTGGGAGTTGGAGTCGCTCGGCCTCTGTCTGTGTTTCCTCTGAATGTTTCTGTCTGTGCAGCAGCAGCGGACCGGGAACTTTGTGGTTTGCAGACTTTTAACTGACCTTTGCTGCTCGGCTGCGTCTGTCGCCTCCGAGCCTCCATCATCTTCCTCCTCTGCCTCCTCTGCATCAGTCTAACCCCTGTCTCCGTCTTTTGTTTCTCTCACCATCTGTCCGCCCCCCCCTCTCTTCTCAGTGTGATCTTTTCCCTTCTTGTTTATACACACATTTCCTCTCCTTCATCCTCTTCATCACGTCCTTTTCTTTCTCTCTTGACTTCTCTAACTTTTCTTCCTCGACCTGATCAGTGCTCTCCTCTCTGCAAACACTAAAACCTCTTCAGTCCTCCATATTTCTCTGTGATCTGCTCTGCCATCCTTCTGTTTCTCCTCCGCCTCTCCCTCCTGTCTCCTCTAATACTCTTCCGTCCATCTCCTCCCTCGTTTGTCTCCCCCTCCTCTGGATCGTCTTTTGCCCATCCTCCTTTCTGCTTCACCTCTCCTGAACCACCTCTTCCTGTCTCCTCCATCTCGCCGGGTTTCCCCCGCAGCGCGTTCCCTTCACTGACCTGTGTGTCAGTTAGCTTCCTGACTTAGCTCTCTGTTAGCCTGCTGGTCATGTGTTTGCATAGGTTTCACATGGCGTGTTCACTTGGCTGCGGGCGAACACACACACGCACACACACACACACACACACACTGTGTCACTCGGTGTCTGTCAGCGGCCTGCTCTCAGCGTGGACAGTCAGCGCAGATACTCGTCCTCCCTGACATGTCACACAACACTGCAGTTCATGGTACCAGCAGCGAGACACTAACAGATGACAGGACGCACTCAGACACACATGAGCCAACACTCTCCACCCTCCTCCACCTCCATGTTCACTGCCAAATGTTCCATCTGATCGTCAGCCTGCTCTCATCTAACAACATTCGAGGCACACACACAAACGCACAAACCCACCAAGAACCCAAAAAAAGACAGACTTCACTTTAAGTTGATGGACAGTATGTAAGAAAGGAGGTTTTTGATTGGATGAGAGGTGGACGATCACTTGGACCACCAAACCAGACCACTATACAGCGAGCTAGCTTACGCGTACAGCTTCAGAGACTCAGAGCTCATCCACCGCCCACTAAACAAAGCAACACTTCAGGCCGGGACACACTGGTCCAGGCCAGGCACCAGGGATGATGACCGTGGTACAGGTTCAACTTTGACCCAGCAGGGAGGAAGGAGACCAAACACAAATGAGAAGAGACGACACACACACAGACGCACCACTCGGCAGGGACGTCTGGTCCACGGTCCACAGCGTCCCAGCGCCTGAGTCAGTCTGAGGCGGATGTGTGTCACATGCAGAGAACAGAAAGTGTGCACTCACCCTGCATCGCTGCTGTTCCCACAGATTAAGGCATCCTTGGCTCCCTCCACCCTGTAGAAGTTGTCTGGAAAAAGAAGGGGACAGGCTAAGAACAGAGGACCCAACACACACTGCAAACACACAACTGAAGCCCGCTTCACAACAGAAATCGCTTTAGGGTGTTACCCTGAGACACAGTGACCCCAAAATCCTGGAAGTATTCTTCAGACATGTTCTGGATCACATCACTGGGAGAGCTGATCGTGCTGCATCTGAATTGTGTTCACAGGAAGGGACAGATGTAGGATTCTCTGGGTTCCTGAGGCTGGCTTCCTTATGTAAGGGCAGATAAACCTGTCCCTGGTTGTGTTTCAGAACAAACACAGAACCCCTACACTTGCTTATATTAATGCTCCTCTGAAGCGATGTGGGCCCGTCCTGACGTCGCCTCACTTCCTGGTGTCGGTCTGAACTCCGGGCCGTCTGTCTGCGGTCCTGCAGGATCAATAAGCTCATCAGACTCTGCTCGCCGTGTGTTCTGTTGAGACGGCGTCTGAGCAGGAGGCCTTAAAACCTGAAGCCATTACAGCAGACACGCACTTCAGTCCGACCGCGGGCCGTCTGCCAGCACATTAATACATCATCAGGGGCTCGTCCACTCACACGCACATCAGACACAACAAGCTCAGAGGCTGTTAACGCTCGTCTGCAGGAGGAAAACAAGCGCCGCGGAACTTCTGTTGTGGTCTGAGGAGACAGCACTCATTCCTGTGGATTATTATCTGAGGTGTAAAATGTGACATCATTTCAAAGGATCAATGATCTTATTGGACCAAACTCAGGATATTTAAAGAGACTTTCTGGGAGCTGTGTGTTCAGCTGGCTGACAGACAGGAGCCGTTTGGAGCCATGTTTCTGTGTCTGATGTGGTGCAGGTGACCTGAAATGGCGGCCTGACATTTTCATCCATTTGCTTTACGAGAACGACGATTAAGAACACTCATCTTTTATTCAACACACAAATCGGACCACGTGCATTAATCTGCAGCCATTATGAAAAACATCAGACATGTGCTCATCACAGGGAAACAAAGGAAGCGGCTGCACCCAGCCGGCCCAACTTTAAAGCCTGTCAGAGAACCGGCACGCCACACGGCTGCAAACACGCAGCTTCTGTTCGGTTCAGGCCGCACCGCCAACAGAAACACTTCAGAAGTCTTTTGTTCTGGAGCTCAAAGTAACCACGAAGCCTTTACACAGCGCTGAGAGCAGGCAGCGCGCCGTCCTGTCCCCAGACAGGGAGGACAGGCACAGCCCGGCCTGGCGCTCAGACCTCCACAGATTAATGCACATGAGCCCACAGTCTGACATTTGGTCTGAGCGACCCCTGTCTGAGAAGGCCACTCCCTCTGCAGGACATGGAGGGAGTGGCGTTATTACTCCGCCCAGCTACTACACACACCTCCGCCCTGCACCGCAAAGCTGCAGGTGTGACAGAGCGGAGCTATCCGTCAGGCGGATCAGACCCGCCGCAGCGCTGACATGCTGCGTGGAGCCGAAGTCTCATCACTCAGGTTTAAACAAAATAAATCTGTTCTTAAATCTGTGGTGAGGAATGAGCTCGCTCTGCTGCACACTCAGACAGGAAGACAGCAGCTTACAGTGCGCCCCCTGTGGCCGAAAAATGGAGTGCATGGACTCCACATGAAAATAGCAGAGAAGTTTGTTGCAGCAGTCCCACTTCTTATGAGCCACATGTTTGGATTACCCTGGATTAAACCTCTGGGTTATCAATCTGCTTCTGCCTATCAGGGGTATCGGCGGCTCACAGCAGCGAGACCTTCCACTTCTGCCAGCTCATCCTGCGGTTTACCAAGGAGTCCCTAGGCCAGCTGAAAGATATAATCCCTGCCATGTCTGGGGTCTGCTCCAAGTACCAGGGAGGTGCCCAGGGGTGGTCCAAGCCAGATACCAACTCTACATGGAGGATGACGAGCTCCTCACCCTAACTTTATCAGAGTCCAGTCCTCCTTCTCTGCTGCTTGTATTGAGTTTTGGTTACTGTGACCATAGAGGAGGAAAACAGATCAGCGAATCAGAACCTGGTCTGTTGGCTCAGCTCTGTCTCCACCACAGACTGGAGCAGTCCCTGCAGACACTGTGTGGATCCACCTGTAAGTCTCAGAGATCAGTGGTGGTCCTGTTCAAGGTCTCTTCCTGTTACAGGGGTTTTCCTTGCCACTGTTGATCTTAAGGGTGTGTGTGTGTGTGTGTGATGTATCAATGTCAGATGCTTTAATGGGACTTAATGACAATAACAACCTCTCCTGGATCAAAGGAGTGAATCTTCCTCTGGTCTAGTATCAGCTCTCCACACAGGAAATGGATCACATGATGTCTGTTGATGTTCTCTTATTGAACCCTCCACTGAGGAGCAGCAGGAGCGCCCGGCGCTGTCAGACACCACCAACTCGGGCCTGATGGGAAATGTTTAGCGTGGAGAACATCCACCATTGATCTCTGACCGAGGACCGGCCGAGCTCTGGCGCTGCAGCCGGCCTCTCAGGTTTCACAGCAGCTTTTAGAGGTCGATGCCGGAGCCTGCGGGGGACATTTGTTTGATGTGATGGACGGCAAAGCAAACTGGAAATGAATAAATAGATGGTGCATTAGCAACGGGCAGCATGTCCCGACAGAGCCCGTTACTGTAAGAGCCCGGCTCACTGTGGGTCGGGCGGACTCACCCGTTCACACAGCTGAAGGCAGCCTCGAGCCCCGCGTCTCCACGGAGGACGCTCTGAGTCTGACTACTGAAGACCAGCAGAGAGACCCGGCAGCCACGTCTGTCTCTGCCTTCCACTGTCCTCATACAGACAGGAGACACACCTGTCCTCATACAGACAGGAGACACACCTGTCCTCATACAGACAGGAGACACACCTGTCCTCATACAGACAGGAGACACACCTGTCCTCATAGAGACACAAGACACACCTGTCCTCATGTCCTTTATCCACCTGGTTACTAACTGAACACTACCTCAAACCTGCATCACTGACACATGAGTTAACCCTTCAAAATACATCTGAACAACACACACACACAGACACACACACATGCTGTGTTTTGGTCACATGGAGTAAAAAAGACGGGGTCCAGCTCAGGTTTCATCTGACAGCAGCGTTAAATGTTTCCTTAACCCTGACCTCGACCTGTGTGTGTGTGTGTGTGTGTGTGTGCGCACTGCAGGCTGTATACTGTCTGTACCAATGTCCACACGACATATACTAAGCTCTGTGGACAACATGTCAAGGAGTAAGTGTGTGTGTGTGTACTAGCTGAGCTCGAATGACCCCTGTGTGTGTGTGTGTGTGTGTCATGTCTTGTAGGTAAGCTGCTCCTGTTAAACACACTACTGTCGGTGAGTGAGTGTGTGTGTGTGTGTGTGCCTGCACTGACGTCAGTGTGTAACCACAGTGCCAACAGGACATTGTCCAGCTCATTTAGGGAACAGCAGTCCCTGCAGCAGGACACACAGAAGCTGCCTGGTTCTGCTGGCCCTCCGTCTGCACACACAGACACACACACAGACACAGACACACACACACACACCGTGCTGACATGCTGACGCTCACCCTCGTCGTTGATGAAGTCCCTGACGGAGGCCCAGGTCCTGTTGTTGCAGTAGAAGGAGCTGTTGGCGGGCAGCGTGTCGTTCAGGCAGTGCGCCGTGCTGCGCACGCACTTCTGCCGCAGGTTCCCCATGAAGAGCTGCAGGCCGATGAGGGCGAAGACGCTCAGGCAGAAGACGGTGAGGATCATCACGTCGGCCAGCTTCTTCACCGACTGGATCAAAGCGCCCACGATGGTCTTCAGGCCTGAGGGACGCCGCGCACGCAGGCGTTTAACACTATACTCAAGCTCAACATGTATTAACCCTAACCCAGACGCTAACAGTGAAAAAGGCGTAAAGATGGCTTCCTGCTTCTTTAAAAGATAACCCATGGTGGAGCTTATATGTTCATGATTTATAAAAATACATTTTTATACATTTAAAAACTAGAAAATTCTGTATTATTTTGGAGTAAATACAATAAAAAAACTAAGATTATCAATAAAATGATCAAGTTTATTAAATGTCAGCCATCTTTACACACTGCTGTGTGAACATCACCAACAACATCAATCACAACAACCACAAACTGCCCTGTTTAAACATCCAAACACAACACACACACACACACACACACACACACACACACACACACACACACACACGGTAAGAACAGCAGGAACAGAACACACTCAGACACACAACGGGTGCAGACCAATCCACTGCGCTCGGCCAAATGTAAACAGATCACCTCGTTACACTTTTAATTTTTAAATCTTTTTTTAGTGACGTCATTAGAAACAGACGTCTCCATGGCAACGTCTGTAAACTAATGTTATAACGTGTATTAAACACTGTTATAACACGACAATGATTTAATAATGATTAGCGCTACATGCTAACATGCAGAGTGAGACGCACAGAGGCCAGCAGCACAGCTGGGAGGACACGCGGGCAGGACTCTGAGCGGGTCGGACATGTTCTGTCAGAGAGGGGGGGGGGGCCTGACGTTTACATCCTGCTGGTGTCTGTCTGCACTGTCCCCTTCACTACATGGAAACATGTGTTATTGTTTGGTTTAAATACATAAAGATCAGACCATAGAAAAGGTCCTCATGTGATGTTTAGAGACAAATGGTCTTAAAAACAGATTTTCTTTACTCATAAAGATGGAAGAGCTGCTCGAGGTCAAAGGTTACTGTGACCAATCAATCACAACGTTTAAGGCTACATCTGTGAGTCTGATGGTAGTGAGATGAATTATGACATTAGCTTCTTGCTACTGTTAGCATGGCCCTGGTACTGTTTGTTGTGTATGTGCTTCAATCGGTCTGCTGAGCCTCTGTCGTCCACTCACAAAAAATCACCAGAAGACTCGGGGCATCTCTCTGCATACTACCCCTGTGTGGGTTCTCAGATGGGCTGTTCTGAAGCGTGGGTTCAGTGGGTAGTATGCAGACTGATGAGATTTCAAACACAGCCACTCAGTGCTTCCAGCAGGCTCGGGCCCGAGCGGTGCGTTTGATACTCGCTCCCCTGCGTTGGCGTTCTCACCTGGGATGACAGAGATGGTTTTGAGCGCTCGCAGCACCCTGAACGTCCTTAAGGCTGACACATTACCCAGGTCCACAAACTCAGTCACATATCTGCAACAAGCCAGGAGACAGAAGCACAAAAACAGACACACACAGAGGGAATGACCACACTGAACCACACAGAGGGACAGAGAGAGATACAGGAGAGACGGCAACACCGCAGGTCCAAGAAGGAGAAGTCAGGTATTCAAGCGTCGCACACGGATTTACAGTGAAGGAAAAGGTCAGTCACACACGGCCAGCTTCCAAAGTCTGGATCAGTTCAATGTGTTAGGTAGTGTTAGGAAATAAGCTGACATTAGGCTACATTTTGCTAAGATAATTTTAGGTTACCATTATTAGCTTAACCGTTAGCTTTAGCTGACAGAATGTGTGGCGCTAACGGAGTTCTGCTGAAGTTAAAACTTTGCTTTTAGATAACAGAGCTTAAATGAAGCTGACATTATTAGCTTAGCTCAACTCTTATCTTAACAGAGCTTCCAATTATTAGCATAGTTTTGTTGCTACCATTTGCTAACCGAGCTTTAATGAAGTTGTGAATTGCTAGCTGTAAGTAAGTTAGGTTCGTTTTTACCTTTTGCTAATGGAAAATTAAGTGAGCCTTGTTAGCATAGCTGTCACCTTTAGCTAAAAAAAGCTCCAGTGAAGTTGTGAAATTGTTAGCTTAACTTTAGCTTGCTAATTAGCAGTGTTAAATTAGCAACAGTAGCTAAGGAGGATGTAGCTGTTGTATAAAGAAGTGTGCCGATCAAGAATCTGAAGTGTTCTGCAGTTAGCAAACCCGCGTTGTCTCTCGATAGCTGACTTTTCCTTTGTCTCTGCTTCTTTAATGCAGGTCAGGTGACTGCACATGTGACCCCTGACAGGTCAGAGAGTGGGAAGTGGGCTGGTGCTGCAAGACATGGCAGACATGGGACGAACAAGAGGACGTTCACGACGAAACCACGATGACGCGTGCTTTTATTTATTTTTTTTTTACTCTCCCTTGTCGCCCCCTGGTGGTGGTGAGGCCTTACCTGGGATGACTGAGATAGTTTTCAGGGCTCTCAGCACTCTAAAGGTTCGCAGCGCCTGCAGGTTCCCTACTTTGATAAACTCTGTTAACAGCCTGTAGGGGGCAGTGTGGTTGTCAACATACAACAGAAGAAGACAAACATGACAGAGTCTGAAAATACTGTAGAGATTTAAAGGCACAGTACACCAAAATGAGAGAGTTCAAACATCAGCTGTGAGGGGTTGTTTTGGGGTTTTGGGACACGACTGGAAACTTTGATAAAATCAGGAAGTGAGTTCATGATTTAAATGAGTTGATTAACATTCTGTGTACATCATCCTGTTACAGTTAGCTCAACATAGACACAGCTAGCCTTAGCTAAAGCTAAATTTAAGCTTTTTTAAAAAGTTAGCTGTGACCTTAAGCTTCAATCAGGCTAACATTGTTAGCTTATACCTTTACAATATATTTGACAGTTAGCTTGTTGTATTCACCTGAGCTGAGCTTCCAGTAACAGAACATGGCTGATAGACGTTTGTTTGTTGATTCAAACATTTAAAAAAGAAAACTAAACTTTAAAAATTGAGTAGACTGAGTAGCCAGCGCAGCTCCAACATCTGTTGTGTTCTCTGTCTGTGGGGCAGCGCCGGCCGCCATATGTCACCAATATGTAACAGGAAGCTGCACAGAGGCTGCTCTGACAGAGGCGCTGTGACGCTGCGATGAAATAACTTCAAACTACACAAAAAGACGTCAGCGCTCCTCGTTTGGTTTCTGCTCTTGCTGTAAGTCTAACACGGTAACCCCTGGCGACGGCTCCTGTCCTGCTGCCTTGCTGTCCTCACCACTGTGATTTTGGATGATGTTTATTGATCGTTTTTGATTGATTGATTTATGATGCTAACATGTATCAGCTGTGTAATGTGTCATTGCAATGTCATTACAGCAGCAACACCAGTAACACAGGGGAGGACCCGGTGTGTGTGTGTGTGGGGGGGCTCAGTTACCATGGAAACCCTGACTCAGCGGGAGGGGTGGAGGGCATCAATCAGACGTGTGTGTGTGTGTGTGTGTGTGTGTGTGCGCTGACCATCACTCTGCTGTTAATAAAGCCAGGGCGCAAAAGGGCCATGTGTCAGGGGCACAGTGTGTTTGTTACAAATGTGTGTGTCTGTGTGTGTTTGTGTCGGATCGCACATCAACTCAACATGTTTTTCATCCTTAGAGTGTGTGTGTGTGTGTGTGTGAAGGAGGTGACTTATGTTTCCCTGTCCTACTAAAGATCCATCTGACCGCAAGACGGCCCTCAGTTCAAGGACACACACACACACACACACATACTGACACTGTGTGTGTGTGTGTGTCACTCTTGAATTGAGAGATCAACACTTTGTCACATAACAGAGGAGCAGAATGTGTTCCACTCAGGATTATTTTGGACTTGAACTATTTTGATTTTGACGAAACAATGTATTTTTTTCATATTTAACTTTTATTATTTATTTTATAATTATTGATTTTTACATTTTAAACCTTATGTTTTTATGTTGAATATTGTTAATCTTAATATTTGCTGTTGATGCTGCATTCGTTTTATCATGTGTTTTTTATGGACGTAACTCCATCAGGAGCTCTGACATGTTGACACATCGGAGGATTCAGTATCGACGGTTAATAAACTGATCAGAGGAGGCTGATTGATCGGTCTGTGTGAGGTGAAGCAGAGCCGTGTCCCTGTCGCTGTTACAGGCAGGCTGAGTTTAGTGGACATCACTGTCCTTTAGCTAGACCTCCACAATGACATCACAGTGCTGCTTCCTCCAGGGACTGCAGAAGAAGACGAGCCCTGTTCCACCCTGACTGACATGATCCACATCATGTCCTGATAACAGAGCTGGGGGTCTCTAAGGGTCCCTGCAGGTCTCCACACCGAGCCGACAGCTGACTGTGGGTCTGATGGAGACCAGACTCTGAGATAGTCTGTCCTTTCTGAGGTGGATGCTGGGAGGTGTCTGCAGCAGCAGCACCACCTGTCCACCTGATCTACACCCGCCCACGGACGCCACTTCATCACATGGAGGCGGAGCTCAGAGGTCACCTCTGTGACTGTAGAAAAATGAATGAATGTGCCACAAACGTATTGATCAGCACACACTGGCAGTGCTGTGAAGGGTGTGTGTGTGTGTGTGTGACATGAAGCAGGAAGCCTCTGACTGAATGTGCAGCACGTCTCTGTCAGCTTCCTGTTTAAGTGCTAGCTGCTGTAATGGAGAGTTCGTCCTCTGAGTGAAGCCATTCTTCCCTCGCAGGGGTCCGCCGGCGGCTCGTCCAGCTCGACACAGCGTTCCTCCATCTGAGGGCACCTTCATCAAAGTGTTTCCATTTAGTGGCCGCCGGCGGCGGACATGTCAGCGCTTCATTACGCCGTGTGGTAACCTCCCAGCCGTGCCTCGGGGTCAACTATTGATCCGACCAGTTCATCTTCATCGTTTATCTTCCTGCCGGCTTCCCTCGCGGCGGGCACGCCTCTCCTTGGCTCTCTGATTGATCGCCACCTGATCACTAACCAAACCAAACGGCAGTGATTTTCCATCAGTCAGTCAATTACCGGCGTGGACGGGTCACGGCCTGAAACAAAGCGGCGCTCTCTGAGGGCGTCACTGACATTGTTGAGGCCAGCTGCAGCTCCTCGGGCTTTAATGGTTCCACTGTCACTCATGTCTGCGGTGAGTTCAGAGACCCGCCCACTGTTCAGACACCTCACTTCACAGACCCACAATGACAGCGTCTCAGCCTCGTCCACCCACCTGAGCCACTTACTTTTTATACTGATATATATTTACTGCTGTCAGCGTATATTAAAAACTTTACATTTCTGATGGTCCCTGAATGCATCATGGCACTGCTCAGCAACCAGCAGGAAGCCATGATGGAGTCACATGTGAGCAGCAGTCACATGACCAACACTCAGAGAGTCTGACCTGCATCTTTCTGAGTTATTCTGCACACACACACGTCTGACTGCTCTCTGACTGCAGACATGACGGAGTGTGTGTGTGTGTGTGGAGGACTAATCAGAACACACTGCCTGATCATGTGACAGGAAGGACCATCAGAGGAAATGACATGTAAACTTTTATCAGCTAAAATGCCCGATGAGTAAAATGTGCTCTGTGATGCATTCAAGGACAATCCGACACTGAGGTGTTTCTACTCATGGAGAGGACCGAATGAGTCAGAGGGTTCGGCCCTGTCCTCCTGCAGCTCTGACGGGTCTGTCAGATGGAGTCGGGCAGATAATGGCTCCACCAAACATTTGATCAGAGCGAGTGTCAGCTGAGCGGACTGAAGGTGACCTCAGTCTGAAAGAGCGCACAGAGGAAATAAAGGAAGACAAAGACGGAGCAGTCCCCCGGGGAGACAACAGCGAGGGTCAAACAATCAGCCACCCCCGACCACACGCAGCGGGATCTCAGCCCCGGGGAGCAGAGGTTAGTGTGTGCGGAGCCGGACAGCCTCACACACACACACACACTCAGGGACACCCTACAGCTGTGCTCCTGTGACACTGCTCTGAGGCAGGAGGCTTTTATTTTGAAACCCCATCATCAGAGTGGGTTCTTCATTCTGTTTCTCTCCTCAAACCCTTCACATTAAAAGCCTCCATACAGCACAACCACTCCGTTTCTGCCGTGCTTTTAATTTGAAACATCAACAGGAAGCACTGACTCATGTTTCATCGTTTATTCTCCTGCAGAGCTGTTATATGTTCTGTTTTTTTATTTATGTTAGTTTACGATAAGTAAACGGTGAAATGAAAGCTGCAGGCGGCGATGACCAGGCCCCGCCCTCCCTGCGGCTGACCGCCATCTTTAAGGCCTTAAAAGCTGTCCGATGAAATTTGAAGTAGACGCAGAGTTTGTTAAAGGAGGACACCGGGAAAAGGACTCGCGGCAGTAAATGGCGACCCGCTTGTTGGGTTTCAACCCAAAAGCCTGTTTAATTAGAATTATGATGATAATTATTATTAGTATAATAAACGAAGCAGAGCCGCCTTGATTTAAAGACTTTGTGGTGTGGTTCAGTCTGAGTTGGTTTAGTCATCTGTCGGCTCTGAATAATGACCGAGCGGGTGCATTATCACTCTGCTGCTGCAGCTTCTCACTGAAGGGTTAAAGCACTTTACGTGTTTGGATGTTTTATCAAAGGAGCCATCTGATTGGCCCAAAATTCACTCTGCAGCAGTCCAAACATCCAGCCGGAAAATGACACTAACTTTAGTGAGCGTGTGTGTGTGTGTGTGTGTGTGTGTGTGTTAGACTCACGCCATGACAATGACGCTGAAGTCCAGCCAGTTCCAGGGGTCCCTCAGAAAGGTGAAGGGTCCCACACAGAAGCCCCTCGCCAGGATCTTTATGAGAGACTCAAACGTGTAGATACCTGTGAAGGTGTACCTGAAGGAGGCAAGGAAGGAAGGAAGTAAAGAAGGAAGGAAGGAAAGAAAGAACGAAGGAAGGAAGGAAGGAAAGAAAGAAAGAAGGAAGGAAGTAAAGAAGGAAGGAAGGAAAGAAAGAACGAAGGAAGGAAGGAAGGAAAGAAAGAAAGAAAGAAGGAAGGAAGTAAAGAAGGAAAGAAGGATGGAAGGAAGTAAAGAAAGAAGGAAAGAAGGCAAGGAAGGAAGGAAGTAAAGAAAGAAGGAAGAAAGGAAGGTGAGGAAGGGAGGAAGGAAGGAAAGAAAGAAGGAAGAAAGGAAGGTGAGGAAGGGAGGAAGGAAGGAAAGAAAGAAGGAAGAAAGGAAGGTGAGGAAGGAAGTAAAGAAGGAAAGGAGGCAAGGAAGGAAGGAAGGAAAGAAGTAAAGAAAGAAGGAAGAAAGGAAGGAAGGAAAGAAAGAAAGAAGGAAGGAAGTAAAGAAGGAAAGAAGGACGGAAGGAAGTAAAGAAAGAAGGAAAGAAGGCAAGGAAGGAAGGAAGTAAAGAAAGAAGGAAGAAAGGAAGGTGAAAAAGGGAGGAAGGAAGGAAAGAAAGAAGGAAGAAAGGAAGGTGAGGAAGGAAGTAAAGAAGGAAAGGAGGCAAGGAAGGAAGGAAGGAAAGAAGTAAAGAAAGAAGAAAGAAAGAAAGTAAAGAAGGAGAGACGGCAGCCAGGTGAAGGAGAGGAGACGCAGCAGAGATGAGTAAAGACAGCAGACACTGAGCAGACATGAATATTCATCAAACTTTCCTCCAAACATGCTTCACTTATTTATTTTGTCCCCAGAAACAAGCTCGACCCGACGAGTCAGCTCAACCGTGCAGGGACAGACAGACAGACAGGAGCACGCTGCCGCCACATCAGCTGAGCAGCCACCACAGCAGGAGCCCTTAAAGGGTCACTTCACCCAAATCCATAAAGCTGGGCGGGCTTTTAAAGGACCTCATATCTACCCTCAGTGAGGACAGACGGCTGCCATGCTAACAGAGCTAACCCCCCCCCCACACAAACATGGCGGACAGGGCCGCGGCTGTACTTACTCCACGTATTTGGCCCAGTACGCCGGCTCGGACATGGCCATGAAGCAACAGTTGGTCAGGATGGTGCACATGATGAACAGACTGAACAAAGTGAGCAGGTTAAGGAACAAGGCAGACTCAGTGGAAAACAAACATTTGTTCTTTACAGTTATTACAGTTAAACATTTTCTGTCAGCTGTGTAGAATCATGTGACCAGATCGGCCTGTAAGAACCTCTGCTTGGTGTTGTACAGTTTGTCGGGAGGAGAAAAAGAATGAGACGTTCTGTTTAGAGCACTTTTCAGAGGATTAGTCACTGTGGATACGAGCAGCAGCTGAAATGTTAAAATGGAGAAATGTCCTGAGCGTAGCTGCAGTGTCAGTGTGAGTGTGTGTGTGTGATGATTTTACATGTGCTTTTTTTTTAAATACCTTTCAGTGATTTCCAATTAGAGCTAAATAAAGATGAAGTGAAGTGAAAGGCGGCGTGGAGTTAGCATGTGTGTGTCAGCGCTGCTGCCACATTCAATACAGCACATTAATATGCCATTAAGAGCAGCGGCGGGAGGAAGGGCCCGTTCTGCTCTAATCATCATATAATGGGGAGCAGAAACTTTCCCAACTGTCAGAAGGCAGCCGTACAGGTTAAATATCCCCTTCACCTGCCGCGTTCTGCACGCTTCACGCCACGAGGTGGGAGAGTCTCGCTCAGCTGTCAATCACAGCTATAAATGAATCATAATTATTGTAATTTGGCAGGAGGAACATACTCCCCGCGTGAGAGCGGCCCAAACTCCAGCTGAAAGTTGTTTGAGCGGCGGGGTAATTGTTGATTGAGTGCCGGCTGTAATGATGTTGCCGGAGCGCGGTGGCAGGCGGCGAGATAATACTGTTACCGATTGACAAACAACGCAAATGTCCCCCCGCCGCCGCCGCCACAGAGCCAGAAGCTAATTACGCTGTAATGATAGGCCTGCTGTTATGGACCTCCCAGGCCACCATACCGGTAATGTCATTATACCTCCCACATCCACCGCGGGATCTATCTTCCTCTCCCTAATCTACCTCAGCTTTATTTTTCCTTTCCACATTCGCTCTTCCTCACACCCTCCTCCTCCTCCTCCTCCTCCTCCTCCTGGTCAGCTCCATAGACTGCTTTTACTTTGAAAGAGGAGCAGACACAATAAGAGAGATTCAGAAGTACTTTGCTAACAGTGACACCTGTGGCTGTTAGGTGAACTGCAGTTAGCATCCTCCTGCTAGCATGTGTGATCTGCTCACATCCTTATGAGCATGAGCGAGGTTTCGAGGCATCAATTCAATCAGCACCTTAAGCTCTTCACAGTTGTGTTGCACTCTTGTGTGTAGGGCTGAACGATTTTAAGAATAAATTGAATTGCGATTTTTTTTCTGGCAAATATTGCAATTTTTCGATTTCATCCACGATTTTTTTCAAATCATGTCAAACATGTTTCTGTGTAAATGACTTCAGGTAGCTACTCTGTCACTTCTCAAAAACTATCAGTAGATCTAAAAGTAAACTCTGATAACGTGCACTCAGTATTAGTTTTAATAAACATGAAAATTTAAATAACAATTACAGAACAAAATAAAGTTTTATTTCAAATAGGTTAAAAGAAGACTAATGTAGTTCTGTAAAGTTTTATTCAACAGTCATTTAAACAGACTGAAGTGTGCCTCCTAAGGTTAATACAGTATTGAGACTTAAGTAACTCTTAAAGTTCAATGTGATTTAGAACACATGATCAAACTTCATGGGAATCATATCTAAGGACAAACGGAGCTGCTGCTGTCAGCTCTGTCCACCGTTTACTAGAGTCCTCATATGGAGCCTCTTCATCAAATGCCTGCGTTATTGTTTGGTGACGTCATTAGCTGCTGCCTCTGTCTGCATCTGATGTACACACACACACGCGACACAGACACACACACACATGCGACACACACACACGCGACACACACACACACATGCGACACACGCAGGTGTAGACGGCTGCTGACGGCACAACAGCAGCGAACCTGAATATAAGGAGCAGTGCAAAAAATCGCGGCTTTGACGATCTCAAAATCGCGTCATCTGAGATCGCGATTTTCGGTCTAAAACGATAGATCGTTCAGCCCTACTTGTGTGTTGTGTTAGCATGAATGTCACGACAACAGGGTTAAAGCAACACAACTCCAGGCAAGGAAGCTAACCTTTGGCCAGCTAGCCTGGTTTCTTCATATTTTGCTAACAGCTAGCTCGCTAATTTAGCAGCCAGTTCCACACCGAGGTGGAGCACAAACATCACTTCCTGGATTTTCACTTAAAAGCTGGGAAATCTATACACAACAACAACTGGACACACAGACACACTTCACTGCAACATGAGTGCAATTAAAACACAACAACAGCACAGCTGGTGGCTCTGCTGCCGCTTCAAGGTCCCACAGCAATGCCTCATGGGAAAAATAACAAGTGTCCTTCAGCACAGAACCCTCAGGGAACTGTGGTCAGAGTGTGTGTGTGTTCAGTTTATCACTTGAGAAAGAAAACTCCTTGTATTCAAACATGAGTGTGTGTGTGTTTGTGTGTGTGTGTCCATCTCACACCACAGCTTGTCATAGTGGCGCCACTGTGGTCGGGCACAAATCCAGAACAGACCTGATCACACACTGACACTTATAAAAGCACAAACACACACTGAAGCTCCACTTCAGCAACACAGCCTGTTCTCTTACATCACACACACACACACACACACCCCGGACACCAGCAGCACAGCCACACCTCCGCTGCTGACCTCTTCACCCACTTATCCCCCCGACAACAGCAGCGTGTCCGCCGGCTCGACATCTCTCAACTCCAGCAGCCGCCTCCCACAGTAAAAATAGTTGTGTGTGTGTGTGTGTGTGTGCGCCACTGTGTGTGTTTCGGGGGTGAAGTCATATCTGTCACGTTGGTCTGGAGTTTGTAGACACACCTGGATGAGTTTTAATCATTTAATTAGTGTATTTATTGATCACTCTACTATATATATTATCCTGTCCTGCAGATGGTTTTAGGTTGTGAGTTATTTCATCTTTTTTTATGTGTGAGTGAATCATTCAGAACTGGTGTAACTTTCTTTAATAATAAACTACTGAGATTTTTTTTATCAATCAATAACTAATTGATTAATGAGGTGATCATTTATGCTGAAGGGTTCCTCCTTTTTTTTACATGTCTGGGGAAATAACTGAACTGACAGTAGGATCCTGGGGGCCAAACCGGGGCCCCACAGCAGGCTGAAAGGTCAGAGGTCATTTCAGCACGTCCTAATAAACCTGTTAGACACAAACAAACAAAGCCTGAGACGCTGCAGGTCAAAGGTCAGCCAGGAGCTCAGAGAGCAGAGATTACTGTAACAATCAGTGTGTGTGTGTGTGTGTGGGGGGGGGGGGGGGGGGGGGTGGGGGGGGCACCTTGATGAAGCCTGGATAATATTTACAGTTCACGTTTACGGCTCAGCAGACAGCTCGAGATGATTCTGGCTCAGAAATATGACCAACGGGATGAGCCTTTACACACACACACACACACACTGAGTTGACATGATTGCTAAATACGCTGTCATTCCTCTGCGTGAGCCTGGAGAGCTGAATGTTCTGCTCTCAGGAGGGTTCAGGAGTTTTAAGCAGCCACACAGTGACAGAGCAGCATGTGTGATGGCTTCATCAATACACTCCTGTTATATGAATAAATTATGTAAATATAACTATCCCTAATTTAATGAAGGGTATTTAAACATTAATGGTATATTATCATATTTGTCGGACTCCTTTCAGTTTATTATTGAGACTCGTTTCCTGATAATGCACCGACTCTTATCAAATGTTGATAATGAGGCTAAATGAATGAGTTCTGCTTAGCAGTGAGAGCTCGTTAGCTTCAGTTCTGCTACCGCTCACTGTAATATGAGCTGAGGGCTTAGCATACACGCTAACACGCTAACAGAGGGCCCTCAGAGCCCATCCGTTAACACGCAGCATGGTCAGCCCTGGAGGCCCGGAGCCCGAGCGTCTGCTGAGCCTTCATTAGCAACAACCTCAGTCTGTGCTGTCAGGCCGAGCCTTCATGATTTTACTCCAGTGTCCTAAACAATGATGCGTCACAAGTAAATTAAACATAAACCGTCCTTCTACAAACTGACACAAAGCAGCAGGGGTTAAAACAGAATTTAGTTCCTGCTATTAGTCAACAGAAGCCTACAATTCCCAGAGTGCAACACCTGGTATCAGACCCCTTCCTGCCATGATTAGCTGTTTACTTGTGACTTTATTGGAATCTAAATAACAACACTGACCCTGTAGACTGGACTCAGCGGCCTGCCCCTTTAACTGTGTGTCCTTTGTAACACTCGCTGCTGCATGTTGTTTGTTGCCGTCAGGGTGGCCTGGCTGCTTGTACGCTCTGTGACTGACCTCTGACCTGCCCACAGACAGATGCAGTGTGTGTGTATGTATGTGTGTGTGTGTGTGTGTTTTGAAGGATATGCATGAACCAGGATCTTGATGGCGATTCTGCGGATGGGGTGGAAGGGGCTGAAGATGTAGAGAGCTGACGTGGCACTGAAACGGAAGATGGCCTTCCCTTTGTTCAGGACTATGAAGGTCTGCAAGACAGAGAAGAGTTCACACAGATAATCAGATGTCACGTTTGTTCACACACCTGGAGAGTAAAGTCAGAACGTCACCACAACTTTTTTCACTTCATTTAAACTTTAGAAATCAGGTCCAGCAGGAGGGAGGAGGACGCCTCAGACCTTTAAACTTTAATGATCAGTTTAAAGGGTCGTCCTGTCGGAGCTCCTGGACCACAGCTGACCTCCTGACGCTCCACCAGCCTGACAGCAACCTGAGAACCTGTGGTCATCTCCAGACACAACTACACACAGGAGCGGCTGAGGATCTACCAGGGTTCACCTTCATATTCAATCACTGACATGGAGTCCCCGTAAGGCAGATGGGTCTCTGTAATGTGTCAACAAGCGTATGTCCCCACAACACATATAATCAAGCACACACAGACACACACACACACAGACACATAAAAAGACACACATGCACAGATACACACACACAGACACACACACAGACACACACAGACACACACACACAGACACACACAGACACACACACACAGACACACACACACACACACACACACAGACACACACACACAGTGTTAGGGTGACCTACCCTCTTGTCTTTGAAGTAGTACGGGTCGATGTCTTCCAGGGGAACACCCACCAGATGAGATGGGATGTCGGCAAAGATGCGTGGCAGCTGTTTTCCTGCCTCCAGGTCGGGCCGGGGACGGGGGAGCACCACGTCGCCCAGGTCCTGACACACATACACACAGACACACACACACACAACATCTGAAATATCTGAAATATGGTTGTTGTTGCAGGCTTTACTCCCCATCACCTGACTTCTGCTTACATTTAAATTTACCTCCTCATAGTGTGTGTTCAGTGTGTGTTTACCTCCTGGTAGTGTGTGTTCAGTGTGTTTACCTCCTGGTGTGTGTGTTTGTGTATGTTTACCTCCTGGTAGTGTGTGTTCAGTGTGTTCACCTCCTGGTGTGTGTGTTTGTGTGTGTTTAACTCCTGGTAGTGTGTGTTCAGTGTGTGTTCAGTGTGTGTTTACCTCTTGTTTGTGTGTGTTTACCTCCTGGTAGTGTGTGTTCAGTGTGTTCACCTCCTGGTGTGTGTGTGTTTGTGTGTGTTTACCTCCTGGTAGTGTGTGTTTACCTCCTGGTAGTGTGTGTTTACCTCCTGGTAGTGTGTGTTCAGTGTGTTCACCTCCTGGTGTGTGTGTTTGTGTGTGTTTACCTCCTGGTAGTGTGTGTTTACCTCCTGGTAGTGTGTGTTTACCTCTTGGTAGTGTTTGTTGCGTCGGGCCTCCTCCTCGGCGATGCGCTGCTCGATGGCCGCCAGGGAGTCCGGCGTGAAGCGCTGAAAGCTCTCTGGTCCCATTGGAAACACACAGCCAGCCATCTTCTCATCCTGATCCTGCTGCTGACTGGCCCAGTATACCAGCTGCACACACAGAGGGGGGACAGGGGTCAGAGGGTCTGAAACCAGCTGCTCACAGCGGGAGCACAGAGACCAAACTGAAACTCAGCGGGACACAAACCGACGACCTGAAACCTGTAAAAACCCAACGAGGCGCTCAGCTTTCACATTAGAACAGAAAGATCTGTTAAAAGGACTAAAATCTGCCGAGAAGGTCACTGAGAATGCTCAGAATGAGTTGAGGTGAGGATAAAAAGCAGCAGCCGCGTATAAGCTGATGTAAAACACTTGTTAGGCATATTTTGAACCCTTGACTCACGGGATGAGGAGCGTCTGATTCGAGTGCCTGGAGTGTCAGGACGGCGGCGTGATTGAGCGGCTTCTTCACTGGCAGGATGATTACGTCCTCTGAGACGGCAGCCCGCCACTCAAGGCGGCCCGCCGCTTCACCTTGCTCATCACTCGATGGCCGCTCGGACCATTTGTAAAGGCAGCAATCAGCCTGAAAAACTCTCCACGGCCGACCCCGACCTGATGAAGCTCAATCACACCTGAGCCAGAACGCCGCCGTGTGACGGCGAGGTGTTACACCCCAACACACAGTGATGACGGCGAGGTGTTACACCCCAACACACAGAGACCTGCATCCACCAAGTCTCTCTAAAAGGGTCTGACCACTAAACCTGAAACCAAAATGTCCGCCGTCACAGCAGAGCCTGACATCATGGGTCTCCATGGATACAGTAACTTCCCCATTTATGATGGGCAGGATTTTTACTTGTGACAGACAGACTTGGTGCCTTCCTCAGCTCCACCTGTGCTCCACCTCTGTGCCTGTTTTTGGATTAACTGAGAGTTTAGGCGGAGTCACATGACCTGTTTCCAAAATCAAAGGAAAGTACCGCAGCAACGGTTAAAATTGTTTTGCAGTCATGATCATCATCAGTTTTAGTCACTTGTGGCACATATATACCGTAAAACCCTGTGGAGACGCACATCTAAATTCCTCACGTCCACTCGGTTACTTCTCTACACACACACAGACACACACAATAAACAGTGCTCTTTTCTCTAAACCAAGGGATCCAGCACAGGAAGTGAAAGAGAAGCTTCCTGCAACAACTCCTCCTCATCATCTAAACACACCTCCTCCTCCTCTTCCTCCTCCTCCTCCTCCTCCTCCTCCTCCCCCCCCCCCTCCTCCGCCTTCCTCCTCCTCCTCCTCCCATAATGAAAACATGAGCCTCCTGCTGTTACAGGCTCCGTGGTGATAAAGGGTGAGTCGCGGTGACAACAAGCAGCTACAGGTCTGTTATGAAGGCGTCCAGATACTTTTGGCAGAGAGGACAGACACACACAGACACACACTGGGTGTTGTGTTGCTGTATGAGTGTATACAGTGTGATAACTGTTGGACGTTCAGGTAATGAAGTCTAGTCGACAATAGTGTCTCATTAACACTCGGAATCAGGGCGATCGAGCTTCAGGTTACACTGAGAGAGAGAGAGAGAGAGATTCATGATAGGATTACACAGCGAAGGACGAGAGTTCACAGAGAGCAGGGCTGACAAAGTGTGAGTGTGTAACAGGTGTGTGTGTGTGTGTATGTCTGCACCATCTGGATCCTAATTGAATGATTAGACAGGCCTCGTTTTTCAACCCTTCATGCGTTCATTCTTCACAGCTCCCAAATCTGATTTCTGAAGTGTGTGTGTGTGTGTGTGTGTGTGTGCGCACATCAAAGGAAAATCTAGCTCTGTTTTTCATTCTTATCAAAAGCTGTCATCCACTCCGTCTCACACACACACACGTGGAGTACAGTAGCTCCTGACGAGCTGCTCGGTCCTGGTCTCCATCCTGCTCCATCACTCCGTCACGTACACACTCTCTGTTTCCATATTTGTCACTGAAATACAACATTCCCAGAGTCGTGCTGTTCGATCTGTCAGATGATACAGATACAGATACAAAGATGGGATTTTTACGTTGACCTGAGCTGCTGAGCATCGGTCCAGACTCAGTGCAGCCATGTTCTCCTCCTCCTGACTGATCTTCAGTACACAAACAAATGTGTGTGGACAGTCAGTCATCTACTAAAACGGTTTGTGAAGCCTGTAGACTTTTGTAGAGTGACCTCTACGCAGCTAAGGGCGGATACGTTCACCTGTTTTCAAAATCTGGTTACTGCTTCTCTTCTACCTCCAAACTAATACTGTATATACATTTCAGAGACTGGTAAAATGTGTCACACGGTGTCTTTAGTTCTTTCAACATGGCCTCAAATGTGAGGGGCTGTTGGTGGACTCTGGACAAAGCTTTCAGAGTTCAGTGGATGTTTACATGCAGCTTTAGTACACGACCTGGATGCTGTCCCCATGAATGGACAAATTACATAAGAACCTCATCCCGTCTATGAAGCATGGTGGTGGAAGCATCATGATTCAGGCCCGTTCTGCTGCATCTGGACCAGGACATTCTGAATGATCCCAGTGAATTCAACAGGTGAATGTCAGTCAGACACAGTGCGTCATGCAGCAAGACAACGAGCCCAAACACACGAGTGGTTCTACAACAGAACGCTTCAAGAAGAACAAAGTCCTGACCTGGAAGGAGCTGAAACAAGCAGTTCATGAGGAAACCCAGCAACAGGTCAGAACTGAAGCTGAGGCTGCACGTGGCGTCCACTTACTTTTGGTCACATCATAATTTTAACCAGTGTCAGAAACACACGTGTTTAATAAATGATTCGTTCAGTCGGGAGGAGTCCAGCAGGCTGACTGTGTAAAGCAGTGCATGCTGGGAGTTGGAGTTCACCACAGTCGTCCTCCTGAAGTTCACACATGCTTCCTGTTTGCCCCCCCCCACTTCCTTTAATTTAACTCTCTGGTCTGAACCGTCAGCTGGTTGCTTTCATTAAATTGTGTCAGTCCTCTCTCAGCTGACTCCACAGTGAGTCTGAGCTTCAGGCGAAACAACGAGCTGCTACGAACATCAAATTAGAGAAGGGACCCGTTCAGACGTCTGCAGAGCTCCCAGTGTTCTAACACTTTCATCATCTTGTTGTTTTCTGCTCATTCTGGCATCACAATGCAAAAAAAGGGAAGGTTTAATGAAGACTGCAGTAAACTGCCCCGACCTACATGCGCCTCCAACAAACTTCAGGCTCCGTGGAAGTCCGAGTCTCCTCGCCGCTCAACATGGAGGCAGCAGCAGGAATATTACATCACATCCAGACAGCGGCCATCTTTGTTTCTGTTGTATTGTTGCATAAATAACTTCCAAACAAATTCTAAAAAGAAACAAATTTAAACCAGCCTGAATCTGATCTAGGCCAGAACCAAGACCCCAACTAGAGATCAATTCAAAACCAGTCTGATCCAGTTCAAAACCAAGTCCAGTATCAAGCCTGAATCTAGTCCAGGAAGTAAACGGTCCCGATTTCAACTACAGACACCGCCAGTGATGTTATGAAACAGGAAGTGGAGATACTTCTGGGTCAGCACACCGATACAGACGACCCACCAACCAAAGGAGCATCGCCCTGAGGAAGGACACACACAGACACACACACAGACACACACACAGACACACACACACAGAAAGTCACATTGAAGCACAAACATGCAAACAGAGTTTACTGCAACCTGCAGCCATTTACCGCCTCACAATCATTTCCTGCCTGTTTCATGTTCAGGCTTCTTCCTGTCCACCGTCCCCTAATATAAACATGGACGCCTTTATTAACAAACATAAAACATGTGCAGCACACACACACACACACACAGCTGATGAAGTGGCACGTCAGGGGATAAATTCACACTTTTAAAAACCGCACAGCAGCAGAATCCATCACACACTGACAACATGACTGACAGCTGACTGTTAACTGCTACACACACACACACACACACACACGTCCAAGTGTCCAGTAAAACAACCTGATAAAACTATCTACTACTAAGGACAGACACACACTAACCACAGGAGGTGGAGGGAGAGACAATGAGACACAGGGCGGGGCAGCAAGGAGGAGACACAGGAGGAGTCCAAACACCTGAAGCCAGCGGGGAGCTGAGGACTACCAAAATAAAACACTGAACAAACATGAACTACTCAGGAGACGCTTCACAGCATCGTCCACTCTGATCAGACACATCCAGAGTTTACACACTGTATCATACAGTGTGTGAGAGACGGAACAACAGACTGTCCCTGCAGACAGTCACAGCAGCGTTTATTTTCACCAGTGCTCTGTGTATGTCTGTGTGTGTGTGTGTGTGTGTGTGTGTGTCAGTGAAGATGCATATTCTGTCCTCCTTTATTTCCATACTATTTCAGCTATTCATCAGATACTCTGTGTGTGTGTGTGTGTGTGAACAGAATGGCCGTACGCTTGACTTGCTCTTTTCTCCTCCAAGCATTTCTCCCAACCTCTGGCAGGCTACTCTCCCTCCCCCCCTCTCTCTCAGTCCCTCTCCTCTCCCTCTCTCCCCCTTCCTCCCTCATCGGTGTCACATGTCATGTCCATAACATGTTGAACTCAAACTGCATCCTGACTGTGTAAACATGCAGCTCTGACTCATTGTGTTTAGAACTACAGAAGCCCATTAATGCCAAAACTACAGAGGTCTGTGTGTGTGTGTCGTGTCAGTGCTGCTTATTCTCAGCTTTGTCACTCTATAAACATTGCATGCAAACTCCAGCTGAGAGCAGCAGAGCGAGCGCCGCTTGACTGTACCTGAAAGTGAAGTTTCATCCTGTTCTGACCAGCATCAGGCCGCTCGGCGCGCTCCGCCGTGTGGAGTCCTCAGAGGGATGAGGCTCCGGAGCCTGACTATAACACAGCCTGCACACACTGTCAGCTAACAACGTAAACTAATCTGGATGCAGAGAACACTGAGCACCTCTGCTACTGTTCAATGTTCCTCCATTCAGTTTATTCTTTCCTTGATTTGTCCTTTTCCTCCTCCCGTCCTTCCTTATTTACCGTCCTTCTGAGGACTAAGGAGGGAGCTCCTTCCTTCCTTTCTGTCCTCCACATTTCCTTCTGGCCTTTTCCATCCTTCCTCTCTTCCTTCCTCCCATTTTTCCCTCTCCGTCCTTCCTGGTTTCTTTCTAACCAGTGTGAACGTGAACGTGATTTGTGAAGATCCATAAGGACACTGTCTGAGTGGATGCCAGCGTATTCTCATACTGCCTTTCCTGTAGAGACTTTGACTTATTAGCTGGTTGGTGTGCAGCTATGCTAACAGTTTCTGGCGTACGTGTTCTCTCACACACTCACTGCTGCTGTCAGTTTATAACATCCAAAAACTTCATTGTGTGTCCTCCTCCATCACAGCTACAACAGCCTGATGAACCTCCTCACACGGCCCCGCAGCTCGACCCCCACCCGACCTCTCGTTGTGCTTTTTGTTTGTCACCACTGAGCCTCCGTACTTCCCGGCCGAGCGGCTCTCTGCAGGTGTGGCATCACTCAGGACCAATTCCATCAGCTCTTTGTGTGAGGCCGTAAGAGCAGAGTGTCCTGTCAGGGCGCGGTGATGAAGAGCGAAAACGCTCCTCAGAGGAGCAGCAGCAGTGAATACGCAGCACCTTCAATTCAATTAGCCTGAGAGAAGAAAACACATTTTGTCGCCGTGCTGCAGGAAATGATTCACTGAGATCAGGCAGAGCGCCAGGCTGAGCTGGCAGAGGACCACCAGGACCGTTTGGCTTCAGGAGGAGGAGGAGGAGGAGGAGGAGGAAGAGGAGGGTCACCCTGACATGGAGCTGCCTCTGTGCGTCACATCGAAGCTGCACGCGCCTGCACGCTCTGATGTTTGTGATGCTGGAAGTTCGTTGTGAAGCTCGCGCTCGTCTATGAAATGATTGTTTTCTGGATTGTTGCACCACGTTCAGGGACCGAGGTGTCCTCACCTTCATCAACAGCAGGGAGAGTTTGACTAAAATGTGACAACCACAAGTGATGATCCATCCTCCATCCTCATTTCCTTGTTTCCTCCTTCCTCTTCTTGTCTTTCTTCCCTTTGCTTACTTCCTTCCTCCCTCTGTCCTTCTTCCCTTTCCCATCATTCCTCCTTTGATCTGCCCCCCTTCCTGCTTTGTGTCCTTCCTTCCTAGCCAGACTGGATTTATTAGTGCGGATGTGTAAGGCCCCCCCTGATTGGTCAGCTCTGATGTCTTAGAACAGATGATTCGAGCGCCGCTTGCTTCGGATGAATTCGGTCCAGCGTTTCCAGCCTGTGGATGATCACAGGTCAGAACATTTGGCCGTGGCTGCGGCCGGCTGTAACTCACCGTCACTGCGGCACACGCTCAGATAGCATCACATTTATTTCCTGCTGATGGAGGCCCCTGAACGCATCCTAACCATGCCCGCCTGCTCTGTGTTCTTAGAGAAGCTGCTCCTGTGATTCAGGCTTGTGATCTTGTACTTTTTCCTCTAACAGGGCTCGGCTCTCTCTTTCTATTCTTCCTCTCAGACAGTTTGGCCCTAAATTGGCTTTCTGCGTCCCGGCCCGTCAGACGGAGTTGGATCAGGCTGCTGCTGAAGGTGCTTTTCTGCCGCTCGGCGGGCTGACTGATTGTCCCCGACTGCCAGGAGTTGGTTCATTGTGCTTTGTTGTTGCTCAGACTGCAGACGGTCCACACTGAGCCAAGCCCACTCATTAGCTCGGCAGTGGCTTCACCTGAACGTCCCCCGGTGATGCCTTCAGGGTCCTCACACTGATTGAGCTGCGTTCTCAGACACAGTGTGTGATCACAGAGCAGACACACACACCCATCACATGATAACTTCCATATTAGCTACCTCCATGTCTCCGTAAGTGTCTCCCTGAGTGTTATTACCAGACACACACACACACACACACACACACACACACACACACACACACAGGAGCTGCTATCAGTTCATATTCTGGTCAAGGTCGTGCTGGAGATAAAACGGTTTATAGACGTCGTCAAATCCACATCAGACTGTAAAGGAAGAGACTCGACCGTCCAGCCAAACATCCTTTAACACCTGCTGCAGCCCCCAAAACCAGAAACCACCAGAGGGACCAGACCAGCACGCCTCAGACCACAAACACTGACATCCATCCTCAGCCTGAATAAAATGATTTCCTTTTCTGCCTTCTGTCCGTCCTCCCACGTCTCTTTTCCTTCTTCATGTTCTTCATCCTTCCATCTGCCCTTCCCTCCTTTATTGTTCTCTTGTTTTATTCCTTACATTCTTCCTTCCTTCATTAGTTCCTTGTTTCCTTGCCACATCCTCTCCTTACCTTCCTTCTTTCATTCCCTCCATCCTGCCCTCCTCCATCTTTCCCTCCATCCTCCTTCCTTCATTTGTCCTACCTACTTTCTCCTCTTCCTCAGCTCTCCTCCTCTTCCTACCCTTCCACCCTTTCTTACCCCTTGCCCCCCCCCCCTGTTAGCGCCATTTAGCGGTTTCAGTCATTCGCTCCTCTTGTTTGTGTGCGTCCGTTTTTCTCGCTGTATTTTTTAGCGCCTCGGCTTCAGGAAACGTGCGTCAGGCTGCAGCTGTCGAGTCGCCTTTTTTTTTTTAAAGTCATGTGACCTGATCAAACATTCGGTATAAACAGGCCGTGTACGAGGATGAATTGATGAAGGCAGCGGCAGCGTGCTGAAATAAGAGATACGCACTCAGAAATAGAAAGCTATGTGTCCTTGCATGTGTCATGTCTGCCGCTGCAGGCATGCATCACTCTGATCCCCATAAACAGCAGCCAGCAGCGCAAACTGTGAAGTCTTAGTACAACTTTCTATACATGAAGTCAGACTTTGTTTTTTAAGTTTATCAATAAAGGACTAAACACGTTAAGGGTTTGATCCATCACAGCACACACACCCTCACAGTGTGTCATATAGAGTCCAGCAGGGACTTCTGATGGGGTTTAAACCCTCGTACAGACCCAACCTCAGGCAGCTCTGATAACCTGAGCCACTCCCACACCGACAGCCCGAAGCACAGGAACAAAACACACAAATTCCACATGAAGGTACATTATCAGAGGGGAATAGTGACTCTGCGTGGAGGTGTGTGGGGAGTCAAGCAGGAACCCTGCAGTCCCAGAGAACGTGAAATATGTGTTTGTTATATTAATGAAAGTGAAAGCTGTTGGGATGACAGACAGGCTGCTGCCTCAGTCTCCGTCAGCCAGCGAAAGCCTTTAACACGCCGCCGAGTGAGAAAGTGATGAGCACAAAGAGGAGGATCACGTCCAACTCCAAGCGCTCAGTCACATCCCTGCATTCCACTCCGATCATGACAGAGCTGCACCAAGAATGAGCAGGAATCAATCTCTGAAGGCACCACGATCAAAAAGCTGTCACACAAACACGGAGCCGAGACACTGTTCGGCCTCTTCATATTCTTTACTTTTAGAAAAGGTGGATCAAACAGAAAACAACTTTTATCAGAGGAAGCTAAAGATGCTCAGGTCCTGTCCCTGTCTCCTGTGATGCTGTTGCCATGGCAGCGGATAGAATCCTGGTGTGGTGGGATCAACCGTAAACATCTACAGATCAGCAACTGCTGCTCAGATTTAAGAAAACATTCACACAGACACACGGGTTCTCAGGGGAAATCAGAAATCAGAAGGGCGTGGACACAGAGGACACGGACACCTGTGGCTCTCTGCTCCCAGCCAATCAGGAGGCTGGAAAAGATTCAGGAAGCACCGGGCCAAGCATAAACATAAGGGGGAAGAGGAGATAGAAGAAGTAAAGTAGGGCAGAAAGAGGGGAATCAGAAGAAATGATAAAAACAAGAAAACAGAAAACAGGACGAGCGAAGAAAAACAAATTAAAAAAGTTCAGATTAAAGACGAAAACATGAGGGAGGAAGAGGATGAAGAGCAGGTCCTGAATTAACCAGCAGCATCTCTGTCATCAGCCACTGATTTTGGAGAACAACTCTCCTGCAGCCACACACACACACACACACACACACAGAGCACACAGCATTGTGGGTAATTAGCACCATCATGTCCAAAAGCAGCGCAGAGAGAAGAGAGCGAGTCAGAGAAAATCTGCACAGAGAGATTTCTTCTGTTTGACTGCATGTCTGCCCACATCCATTCACACCGTGTGTGTGTGTGTGTGTGTGTGTGTGTCTAAAGGTGTGTGTTCAAATTAAAAATCATCTTAGCTGTGAAGACATTTCTGTTGATGTTTTTGTTATCCTCATTTCCTCCTGCACAATATATTCTAAAAACAAAAACCTGTGTATGTGTGTCTCCGTGTGTGTGTGTCTGTGTGTGTGTAGAGCACAGAACGCAGCTCATGCCAGGAGGAACGACCCTGACACAGAAAAGGGGGGATAAACAAAAGCCTGGCAACTGAGCCCGCCTGGCACCCCAGCATGCTGCAGCTGTTTGTTCACACACAGACACTGTGGCAAGGTGTGTGTGTGTGTGTGTGTGTGTGTGTGTGTGTGTGTGTGTGTGTGTGTGTGTTGGGGGGGGGGGGGTTACCTCAAAGCTGGCACCTGCAGCACCAACCTGGCAACCTCACCTCCACTCCTGACGATGATGCCCCCCCCCCCCCCCCAACTTCACACTTCTCATTTGTTAGCACGATGCTAACATAAAGTAGCCTTTACATTCAGTCAGGAAATTCATCAGTGACAACACACACACACACACAGCAGATTATTACCTCCATGACGGTTCTGCAGGATTAAACATTAACCCACGTTCTAACAAACAAAGATAATTAAGATGGAAACTATCATCTCATCTTCTCCCCTGACTGTTGCTTTGTGCTGTCAGAGATAGTAAAGATGTGAGATGCTTCACTCCTCAGCACGGTGTTGTTGTTGAGGATTTGATGGAAAGTGTTTCAACAAACAAATCTGAAAGTTTCTGAACTTTTATGAGCGTGCTGCATGAGATGAAGCTCATGACCTCATCTTTATGTAAATGAAGACGGTGAGCGGGAGGAAGATCTAAAGACTGAAGATCTGAGAGCGTCCTGCAGGGTCAGGACAGGAGGTCACAGGTCTGTGGGATCTAGGTCCGAGGCCTCTGCAGGTGTCAGGTGGAGGGTGAAACACTCTTTCCTTCACCCTGACGGGGTCACCTTTCAGCTGGGGTTACAGCGTGACATCACGGCCTGCCGCTGGAAGTGGATGTTCACCGCAGACCCTCCTGTGCTTACACACACTGACACACATTCACACATTCATTATTCATCCGCTCACTCTCCTGTTCACTCGCTCGCTTTTCCCTTCGGCCAGTGTTTGAGCGTTCACTGAACACTCGGAGAACCTTTCAGTCACGACCCATTAACGCCACGTGGGCCGCGCCGCCATGAGAGCGCCGCCTCAAAACAAACGTCCAGATTTACTGTTTGGTGTTCAGGCCTGACTCACTGACCTGTCCACCTGTCCACCTGTCCACCTGAGGACAGCAGCTGTGAGGCTGCGTTTGTTTGGGACACACATTGAAGTCCGCCATCTTGGCCCTTCTCCTCCTCCATTCTTCATCCATCCTTCTTCTTTTCTTCTTCTCTTGTCTCCGATTCTTCCTCCTCTCATCTTTTCCTCCACTTCTCCTGCTCTCCTCTTCTTCCTGTGAAAAAGTTCTGCTCGTCCCATTTCTTTCTTCCTCCATCTCTTTCTCCTCTTCACCTCTGTCCTCTCCTGTGCTCTCCCTCATCTTTCCTCAGCTCTTCCTCCTTCATTCCTTTCTGTGATTTGGCTTCTCTTCATTTGTCCTCCTCCTCCTCCTCTTCCTCCTCCTGTGTCAGCGCTCCGTCGCTCAGCTGTCACTTTCAAACTGGGACACACACTCTGAAAATTATCAGCCTGTGGCTTGCAAGGCCTCCCATCGTTCACTCGCAATGTTGTTTCAGCCACTCTCTCACCATACCGACCAGGACACACACACACACACAGTTATGCATCTGTGAGTTCCCATGAAGGGACAAAGTGTGGATATTATTAGAGCACTGTTTAGTACCGAACACAGACACACACACACACCTGACTGACAGGTGACAACTCAAAGCAACTGCAGGTTGAATAATAATGACGGAGTGAGTGAGTCACAGAGTTGTCAGCCGGATGTCCGAGGTGCCTCATGAATCATGTCATCAAACATTTTTATTCCATATGTCTGAGTTAAAATCCTCCAAAAACAAAGAGTTCACTCCAGTAAAAAGTCCCGCCCTCTTCAGCAGCCAGCAGGACGCCATGATGGAGTCACTGTGAGCAGCAGTCACATGACCAACACTCAGAGAGTCTCTGTCTGACCTGCAGCTTCCTGCAGCTGATTTCTGTCTGACACACACCGACTGCTCTGTGACTGCAGACAGGATGGAGTGTGTGTGTGTGTCTGGACCTGCAGCAGTGACTGCGCCCTCCTCTCTGGACCACTTCCTGTCACATTTGGTCACTTGTTTGTTTACAGCCTTCCTCGCTGCGTCCTTCACACACACACACACAGATGAAGCTGCAGGCCCTTATTTCCTCTGCTTCTTCCCACTTCTCATTTGCTGCCGACTTCAAAGAGCTGCTGCATCACCTGCAGTCTTTCTGATCACCAGGGTTTCCTCGCCTGCACGGCTGCCATTTTAATGTAGTTGTGTTATTTTTGTGGTTCTCTCTCCACCATGGCTGCGTGGAGCTGGAGCGGGACACTGCGGGGCTTTCAGCACATATGTGATCAGCGCTCTGAGACGTCCTTTAACCTGCTCCGACTCATCCAGCTGATGCTAATACCCCATTCACACTGGGGAAATAAATCTGGCTAAAGTGGGATTAGGGCCGCATCCAGATGTATCCAGATGTTTTTTTTTCTAAATGTGAAGACCTCAAATCCTGCAGTATCCAGTTTGATTTCAATCCGGCTAGATCCACTTCTCGTAGGTGGCTCAAATGTGGCTCAGCAGTGAACTCAAATGTGGCTAGCGACTCCGGTTAGCGACGTGCTACTTCCTGTTCACGGGGCGCGACACAGCACAAAAAAAACGCACGACGCATGCACACACGCGGCCATACCGCGGCCTGAACGGACTCTGTATATTACGAGGCGCCACCTAGTGGTTTGGAGGACAGCAAACATGCTGGATGAAGCCGGATTGAGTGCGGACACAAGTGTGTGCTAGCCAGATTTGAAAATAGGTCTGAACGCATCCAGCTTAAAGGCTGTCTGGACTCAATCCTACTCGAGCTGGAATGACTTTCTGCAGTGTGAACGGGGCCTAACAGAGCCTGCATCCATCCGCCTTCATCATCCACACCGCTCTGATTATTGGATGAATGTTTGTTAGCAAACAAGCTAAACGTTTAGGTAGCGATAACATTAGCACGCCCGCTAAACCTTATAAATGTGATGTTTGCTGAAGGTAAAGCACACGCGACAGCGCAACAGTAAACAGCACACACACACACACACACACAGACACGGTAATGATTCTTTACAAGAAAAGTAATTTTTCCTCCTAACTCAACAAGCATCTGTGTGTGTGAGTGTGTGTGAGTGTGTGTGTGTGTGTGTCCACTCCCTCGAAACTCATATCGAGGTAATCTCCCAGAGTGGCCGTGTGTCTTCAGCCTCGTCATCGTTCAGTCTTTCACACACACACACACACACACACACACACACACACACACACACACACCTTCCTTCATTAGGCATCAATATTCAGGTTCATTTTAATTTAGCACCAAAGGAGGTCAGACGAGCGAGCTCATCACCCTGTTATAGCTTCGTCACGCCTGCTAACACACACACACACAGTATTCTGCTCTACTTCTGCAGCAGATTGTGGAGGCGACAGCCTGCAGACAGACCGACTGCAGCGACCTGCAGCCTGACGAATCAAAACTTTAACTGATCTGTCTTCATGTACAAAAACAGCTGGAGTCACACACACAGACACACACAGGCAGGCACAATAATTACACAATAAAGATATTTTTATGTGTCATTTTGAAGATTTGTTTTCTCATAAATGTGATCAATATTCCAGTTTGTTTTCCTCATATATTTCATTTGTTTTTATTTGAAATGTCAATATTAGAAAAATGACAATTTAAAAACACAAATGTTTCTCTAATATAATTCAACTAAAATAATCTGCAGCAATGAAACAAAACTTCAAACTCAAACCAACCAGAACCATCACAACAAAACAGCATCATGTAAATAAATAAAAAGTATAATGTAAAAACAGTCAGCATCTATCAACTCAAACAGACACACACACACACAGACACACACCTGTCACTCCGACTTCCACTTCCTGACCTCTGCATTAAAGTTCACAGGTGAGAGACATAAAAAACACAGAGAAGAGGAGAAGTCGACACAAACTCTGCATCCTGGATAAGAGTGTGTGTGTGTGTGTGTGTGTGTGTTCCCGTCTTGTCACAAACCTGTAGTGATGCTGATCAGCCTAATAGGCTTTTTATTGATTCTTCCTGTCTCTTCACAGACACACACACACACACACACACGACTGCGACCCAGTTAGATTCATCCTATTTGAGTCTCTGTCCTCCCCACCTTGTCTCTTCAATTCTGTTATTCTTTCTGTGTGTGTGTGTGTGTGTCATGCTGTTCTCTTGTCGTCCCTCGTGGCTGATTAAATCAGTTTCTATTAGGGCTCTCTCTCTCTCTCTCTCTCTCTCTCTCTGGTTTTGTAAACATGTCTCAAGCGTCAGATTTTTATTTAAAACTCAGTTTTTTCCCAAAATTTCTCTTTCAGCACAAAATCCTTTAACAGTCTGCATCAGGCTCCTGACTATGGGGCGGGGCCGATTTTACAGAAGACGACGAAGAAAAGTTTGTCTGCAGGCGAAACAGAAGCAACAGGCGACAGAACGCTCGCTGAGCGTTTTATCAACAGCTGTTCATGCAATCATCCTGTCAGCCAATCACAATGCAGCACCTACAATTAAAGGGACAGTTCACCCCAAAATCTAAAGTTTCACTCCATCATGGCTTCCTGCTGGTTGCTGAGGAGGGCAGAACTTTGTGTTTTCACTGAATCTTGTTGGAGTGAACTCTTTATGTTTGTAGAATAAAAAGGTTTGATGACAGGTTTGAAGCTCAAGTTTGAACTTTTTACGTCATGATGCATTCAAGGACCATTAGAGATCCATCTGACAGCTGTGCGAACGGTTTGGAGGAAATAAGGTTTGAGTTTCACACTTGATGCATTCAAGGACCATCAAAAACGCAGGACGAGTTAGGTCTGTTAGATGAAAGTAACAGCAGAGAACAAACAGAGTGAGGCAGCCACTCAGCCCTATCTTACAGTGTACACACACACACACACACACACACAGAGTACAGTACAAGGCCATGTTGTCGGTGTGTAGGAGCGCTGATGGATCATCTGCAGGACTCAGGACCGTCTGACTGACTGTTTCCTGTCTGCTCAGGCTGCAGGTGAACCAGTAAATGGATGAAGCTGCACGTGAGCCTCAAGGGCACTTTATCTCACACACACACACACACACACACACACACACACACTCACAGACTCACACACACACACACAGCGCGGCCTTGCCTATCACATCCTGATGAACATGGCAGTCTGTCATCGATCTCTCAGTTCATCATCTCAGATCATCCACAGGCATTTTCTGAAGTCGGTCTGTTTTTCATCTGAGCCGCCTCCTCAGGCACACAAACCAAAATCAAACCAACTTCCATGCTGCTCTAACACTGAAGTATGACGAGCCTCTGGTCAAACCTCAGTCAGCTGGGACAGCAGGAAGCAGCTGTGTGTGTGCGGTGGCAGTTAGCTCAATGCTAACTTCTATAAATGCTGTAAATATTTTTCTTGCTATGAACTCTCAGCAGCTTATTCTGGTCCTGAGGGACGGCGAGCTAGCTTAACCTAACGACCCCAAGATGACCCCGAGATGACGCCAAGATGACCCCCTGACACACAGGAAGTTAGTCAGGAAGGTCAAAGGTCAGCTGTTACACCACTGTGTGAACAGCAGCCAATCAGAAGCTCTCCTGCAGGATCAGTGGTGACACAAAGAGAGCAAGAGACCTGTCTGAAGTGTCCCCGTCCTCACCCCAGTGCATGCTGGGATGTTGTGGTTAGGATGAGACACAATCAGCTGCTCGCAGGACGTCGCCTGGAAGTCCTCTTCAGGACTCAAAACGGTGGCTGGGCGGCCGCCAGAAAAGAATCGAGCGCAGCCAAAAGCGGCGCGGCGCTTGGCCGGCGCCTGCTGGTCGTCTCCCAGCCTGTACGGGAGCCAGGCGAGACAGCGGCCCCGCACACGGAGCTTCAAACTGCCACGGCACCGATCGACTTCTTTAAAGCACACAGACCCACCTGCTCCGCTCAGATACACCAAAATAATATCTGCCTGCTTCTCTCCACCGTCAGCAGCAGCTTTTAAGGTTTTTATGGTCACGGCTGCTCTCCTGTCAGACAGACCACATGAAAGGTCCGAACCTGACAGAGACGAGCCGGAGGACGGATGCAGACATCAGCCAACTAATACTGTTTATTTTAACTGACAGCTATAAAGGAGACATACGAGTAAATATGAAGCTTCTGCAGTGAGGATGTGATTCTCACAGATCCATGTATGAGGAGGAAACATGACAGACAGTGAGGGACATGAAAAAAAAGAAGAAGAAGAAGAAAGGAGGAGGAGGAGAGGGACAGAAGAGGACATAGGACGAGGATAACGGAGGAAGCAGGGAGGGATGGAGGTGTTTGACATGGCCGCCCCCTCGTCAAAATAAATCAGGAGCTGCAAAGTGTTTTAAAATGTCGGCGTGCAGCTGAGAGGAGCGAGCGGCGGTGATTTACTGCGGCAACAAGCTTCATTTTTAATCCTCAGCAGGTCTGAGTCACATTTAATGTTTCTGCTGGAAACCAGGCAGAGCCGCACTGAGACTACAGCTCCCATCAGCCCCCTGGCTTCCTGTCTCACACTGTACACACATAATGTTAATCTTCGTTAACTTTTTTATATTAAAACAATACAGGATTTATGAATCTCTTTTGTAAAGGACCATCGACCAATCAGATCAAAGAGGAAACAAACAAGCGGCTGAGGCTCTCTGGCAGCTAGCATGTAGCAGTTAGCATGTAGCAGCTAGCATGTAGCAGCTAGCGTGTGTGTGGAGGACTGTTGTCTCTGTGACGACAATATGAGCATAGACTGTTATCTGCACAAATATCTGCACTTCATTAACGTGACCACAAGAGGGCATATTGTTATGAAAGCACTGACATGAGATCTCTCCAGGAACAGCACCCCCTACCTGCCCTGTGAGGAACAGCAGCTCCGCTGATTTCTTTCCAAATTCAACCCAATGTTCTTTGTATTTTACTAAATAAAATATCAAACTGTTATCAGACTAAATTATAGACAGAAGAATAACAACAAAGATGAGGAGGAGGAGCAGGTGCTGGCTGAACAGGTGGAGGAGCAGCGGCCGTGTTGCTGGTGTTAACAGGAGGTGGAGTGACTCCATGTGTCCCTGATAAATCACTGAGACCTGAATGCAAACGATCTGTCTCCGAGGTCAGCTGACCACACAGCCAGCGGGCGGGCGGGGGGCGACCTGCGGCCTGTAAACAGCAGGTCCTCCTCTGAAGTGGAGCTGTAAATCACATGGTGTCATCAGGATGAAGACCTGAGCTTCCTTCAGACGTCACACGGACGCTGCTGCACATCCAATCTGCCAGAGTCCGCGTTTTACTTCAGTTAAATTCACTTAGAATGAATCATAATGTATAAACGCACAAACACACTCACTGTAACCGTGGTAACCACATTATTTTCAATCAAAACAGCAAACAAAACAGTGGAGTTTTAAATGTCAACTGTTGGTTGCTAGGAGACCCTAATTTTAAGTCCTCCACAGACTTCTACGGACACGGACACGCCTTCGTCCGCCGCATCCACCACAGGACGCAGCCCCAAACCTGGGACACGGCTTCTGTCGGTGATGGTCACAGCGTGGTTGCTACTATGGCTCTGCTGTTACCATGGTTACAGCAACTTGTAAACAACGAGTTAGTTTGAAACCACCTAGCAGCGGCACTTCACACACAGACAAGACGGATCTAAGACAGCTGCTGGTCAGGACAGGTGACATCACAGCGTGTGTGTGTGTGTGTGTGTGTGTGTGTGTGTGTGTGTGTGATACATTTCAATGATTTTTTTGATGATTGAGAAGCAGACACATCCACAAAGTGTGATTGATAACTCTGCCCTGCACCTCTGAAGCAATAAACCATCACTTCAACACACACACACACACACACACACTATGAACACACTAATGAAAGGATGGAGGGATATTCTGTCAGCAGCCACTCCTTCAGTCCTCACACACACACACACACACACACACACACGCTCCTCGTTCCTTCACATGGAGGCACTTGAATGGCCGGAGGTGTGTTTGATTCACACTCACTGAGCAGGTGGAGACACCTGTCCTTCATCCCGCCGTGACCTTTGACCTGCATGAACACTGAGCATTTAGTGAAGAACACAGGCTCTGGATCACCGGAACGATTAACAGGCAGCAGGAACAAAGACAGAAGCGTTTTGTGAAACTCAGTAATTACACCTCCTCCTGCTGACGGCGGAGCGCCGGCTCTCCGGCCTCGTCGTAGCTCCGTCAGCCGCCTGGAACAGTCACTTAAGAGAAGCGGAGTGTCAGAGCTCCATTAGAGCTGACACATGCTGCTCTTTGGTATTTTACTTCAGGTGAGTCACCGTGCAGCTGCCTCTGCTGCTGCTGCTGCCGAACAGTATCGGATATATATACAGCCTCCTGCAGCGAACAGCCGCTCACGCTAATTCACAGGAACGTGTGGATGGTTTTCCAGATTAATTCATCAGATTACAGCATAATCTGAGAAAAGAGTTCATGTGCTGACGCTTACTGTCAGAACACAAGAAGGCTTCAGTCAAAAGGCCGACGGGCTCTGAGCCCTGTCAACAAACACAACAACAGGCCATAAATAGACCACACACACACACACACAGACACACACACACCTGATGACATATAACACCCTGTATTCATTCTTTGACTAACATGTCTTCACTCTTTGACTTTAATTATATTTTGACAACCCGATAATTCATCCCACGTCCAGGCTGAGCATGCACACACAAACACACACACACACACAAACACACACACACTTACATAACTGACCCTCGCAGCATGAGACCTCTGATATTTACAGTAATCTGAATAAAATAAATCTGTATTTGACTTTTATTATAAGGCAGCAATGAAGATAAAATATTTAAAACTCCTTCTTCTGCACGTCAGACTGAACCAAAGATCAATCATTCTGACAGGTTATCAGATTGAACTGAAAAACTTCCCAGAAAACCAGAAACAAGCAGTGACATCCCAACAACTCCAACACCCAGAATGCACCGGGCTGACTGCTGCTCCAACAGGAAATCAAATTAATTTAGGAGAAAAAAAAAAAAGGACAAATCTCAAGTAAAAGATGATTCATGTGACGGAGAACGTTTATTTTTGATATTAAAACGATGAACGTCATTTTCTGACATGAAATTTGTTTATTTATATAATTAAATGTAATAATTTATATGTATACAAATTAATAAATAAATTATACAAGAAATAAAACTGTCTTCTTGCAGGATTATTCAAATTTAAGAGGAATAGATATGAATGAACTCCACTCTCTCCGCTCCTGTTCACATCGGGCTGAATTATTAAGCGCTGTTATTTCGTCCACCGTCCCTGAAGCTGTTCAGCCTCCGAAGTGACGCACGGACACCTTGAAGTGAACACTAAGACCCAGTCAGGCAGGATTTACAGCCGGACTGTGGAATCCGGGTTTTATTCAAAAAACAACAACAGCTCTGCTGATTGGGCAGGAACGGAGCGGAAGGCCGGAGTGGAGGCGTCACTTCTAAGAGTCTTTGAGCAAAGTGCAGCCGAATAACAGATAATTAAAGTGTCAGCGCTCCCTGGCACAGAGAGGATCACTGAGATTAAAGCGGCCCCCCTGACTCAGCGGCAACACCCGAGCAGCTGAGAGATGCCGCTGAGTCACCGCCGCACGGCTCAGGTGATCCCGAGACGCAGCCGGACCCGGACGGACCGGAACTGAGCCGGTCACAAGAGAAACTGGAACTCTTTACTACAGGAGCAACAAAAACAAAAGAACCTCTCCTCGCCTTCAAAAATCATTTCCTGGATCCACAAAGACCAGATGTTTCGTGGTTCAGTTCTAGCTCCTCTATGTGTTCTACATTCAGGTCATGGGTTGTTTGAGAATCGTGCATCCCGTTACCATGGAGACGGTTGTGAGGTTAGCAGCGTAAATAATATTTTGTTTACATGAAAGAATTAAGTTCATAAAATGCATTCTGACTGATTTTACATAACACGCATACATTTATGAGTTATCTAAATTTTTGAAATGTTTATTTATATAATAAAAGTCTGCAAGAAAAAAATGTGTGTATTTCTGTCTGTCTGCAAATTCAGAAACAAAAATGACTAATTGATTTTTTTAGTTAAATGTATAAATTTGTGAGGAAACAACAGGAGCTTTGGTGCACACAGTGCGGTGCAGAGTGGCTCCTCTTCCTCCGACATATCTCTGTGGAGCATCACTGCTGTTTCTATTATTCTGTCCTCGTTTCTCAGAAACGCAGCTGACGTCTCTGAGTTCACAAACATTTTCCGATTCACTGAAAACAGCCTTTGATGCCGCGGCCACCATCTTTGTCACGTATTTGTCCTTTATGTCCACGAAGCCGCGCCGAGCACAAGTGAATGCAAAGCAAACAGCGAGCGGTGATTAGTCCGGGCTCAGGTGTGTTTAAGAGACACAAAGCTGCTCTCAGGTTTCAGATTTTTTTCTGAACACAGGTTACAGATAAAGAGCAGGAAGCTGCAGCGGTGACATCACAGAGCGCCGGCGCCGCCTCGTCCGTCACACAGCAGCCCGTGTTGTCTCAGCGCCCGGTGCAGGAAAGGTCAGGCCTGCTGCTCCAACACTGAGCAAACAGCAGAGCACCGTGTGGGGCGCGCGCACACAGACACACACACACAAACACACACAGAGCTGCATCCAGCCACACACACACACACACAGAGCTGCATCCAGCCACACACACACACAGACACACACATGCACACACAGCATCCAGCCACACACACAGACACACAGACACACACAGACACACACAGAGCTGCATCCAGCCACACACACACAGACACACACAGTCACCTACAGACACACACCAAATACGGGTTTGGACACCCAGGGCTCACGTAGGCACACACACACACAGAGCTGCATCCAGCCACACACACACACACACACACAGTCACCTACAGACACACACCAAATACGGGTTTGGACACTCAGAGCTCACGTAGGCACGCACACACACACACACACAATGCGATGCATGCGAGGCAGGCGCGGCCCTGGGACACCTGTTGTGGGGCTGTGTTGTGTGGTGTGGAGGTGTTGACACAGCAGCTACGGGTCGTTTGCTGGAACCATGACGGCGCACACTGAACAGCCTCCTCCATCTCCTCTGCAGCTTCGTTCAATGTCCACCTGTGTCTGATGACATCAGAGCGGACAGGACACGCCCCCCAGAGCACCACATTACATCAGCAGGCTGACGCCAGATACAGTCATCTGCTCTGGAAAGCCGCGACGTTCCTGAGCGACTTAACGATCAGGCTAGCTAATGTTAGCCTGCTGCTACACGCAGCACAGACAACAGCATCAAATCCATACACACTCAGGTAGCTTGTGTTTTTATGTCTTTTTCAGCTAACCAGCTAACTAGCCTAGCTTCCACTACCACAACAAAGACTCACACAGCTGATTTATCTGCTTCTCATTTCCAAATCACACCAGCACCATCCAGCGCAGCTAACCTGCTAAGCTAACAAAAATCCTGATCATGCAAACTGGATGCGTCCGATCACAATGGAGGATGCTGTGAAGTGATGTCACCGAAAGCTGAACAATCTGAACATGTGACATTTGCTGACAGCAGGATTTTTACCTCCATGAACTCGATGACATGTTTTCATATTCAGCTTCACTGAGCAGATTATTGATCACAGTCAATAGGTTCCTGATAATAAGTATCAATAAGTATCTTTAATAAACTCATCTGTCTGTCAGCACACAGGACAAACGTCCCCGTGTGTCCCGACGCTCTTCCTCTGTGTGATGTCACCAGGAGCTGTGTATTTTTTTACCCAAACAGAAACGACACCAAAGCTGCACCTCCTCCATCTTTAAGGATTTCCTCCTCCTCTCCACTCTTATGTCTCACAAGTCTTCACTGTTAACTCAGGAGGAGACACAGGTCAGGACACAGAGACCAGCCGTGGACATTTTACTGATCTAATTACACTTTAACTGAGACTATTAGGCAGATTTATTTATATGTGTTTTAAGAGATAATGTAGAAAAATGTAAGATATTTCCAAACATCTGTCTAAAAGTGGATTTTCTTCTGGATCATATTTTATATGTTTAATGGAAGAAACCTCTGCAGCTGAATTTTTTATGAGAGACAAATAATCTGTGAAGTGAACAATCATCTTTAGCTTCAACATCGTTAAAGCTTCAAGAATAATTTCTCGTTAATCTGAAAATAATCCAGAAACAGCTGGTTTATGGTCAGCCTGCAGCTGTCTGAGCCGCTCAGCTCAAACTGAGGCTGTGAGGTCCTCCTGTGCTGACATGCAGGAGGTCAGAGGTCATCAGCCACCAACAGAACATTAAATAAACACACACACACACACACACACCCAGTGTCACAGATCAACAGAACATCATTCACGGCAGCATGGAGTCAGGCAGCAGCCCCACACCGCGCTGCTCTGACATAAACAAACCCGCTTAATTAATGGAAAGTGGTGACACGGCTCGGCTCGGCTCGGCACGGCTGAGACAGAGCGGGGTTGCATAGGAACAGCTCCCCTGAGGGCCAAAGTGGCTCAAAAACAGGCGAGGAGGAGGAAGAGGAAGGTGTGAAGAGTGTAAACTCTGCGTCACCAAAAAGCGCCAAAACCCGCACACAGAGCGTCAATCCCGCACACAGAGCGTCAATCCCGCACACAGAGCGTCAATCCCGCACACAGAGCCCCAAAACCCGCACACAGAGCGAGATTAAAGCGGAGGAAGAGTTTGACCGAGGCTGCAGTAGTTTAAGAATCATTGTGACAGCAGACATGATGAAGATGAACACCCTTCCAGGCTTCCAGCAGCAGTAAGAAAAGAAGCGCAGTTACTCACATGTGAAACTCCTGCGTGAAAAGCTGCGGGTTCGTGCGCCTCAGTCACACCATCAGCGCTCACCGCTGCCGAAGCCCACCCGGGGAGGAGGCGCAGAGTGGCGGGTCCATGAGCGGCGAACTGCTGGAGAAAAGTGTGAGGAGTAAAAAAAAAATATGTTCTCTCTGAGGAGGAGGAGGAGGAGGAGGATGAAGAGTGCGTCTGTTTTTAATCCAGGCGGGGAGGTGCTGGGTGAGGCGCGCAGGAGGTCCCTCCAGCAGGAGCCGACTGTCGCGCTTCAGTCCAGCCGGGGAGGGGAAAGTGCGCACCGGGCTGCCTCACTCCGTGCGCTCCGCTTCCTCCGTCATCTCTCCAACTTCAGCCGCTGTAATCCTCCGGGAGCAGCTCTCCTTTACTCCCCTGTAATCCCGAGACGCGCGCTCCTCCGCCTCAGCGCCGGAGCTTTCTAATTGTCATCCTTTCAGGTGTGATCATTAACAAGCCGCGCCTCCAAAATAAAAGTCCTCCCCGGGCTCCAGCTGTTGCTTTTATTTTGTTGTTTTTCTTCTGGAGGAGAAAAGTCAGAAGTTCTGCCGTCACACTGTGTTGGGCTGCGTTGTGGTGCGTCGGTAGGCTGGAAGGCTGACCGGCCGGACTCCCATCATCCCCGCCGCTTGATCGCCCCCTGAGAGAGAGAGAGAGAGAGTTTGGAGGAGAGAGAGAGAGGTGGGGAGGAGGTGGGTGAGTATCGCGAGGTTACGCCCCAAGTCCCGTTTGGACACGCGCACACACCCATGCCAAAAAACTTGCCCGTGCACGGACACGCGGCTGAGGTGCATTGATCACTTTTATCACTTGTATCACCCCAAAAGTATGTGGACAGCCCCCCTACTGGTGTCATGTGCATGTGTCCACATACTTTTATAGAGAAACGTGAGTCTGAACATACTTGTTAATAAACAGCCATCAGAACACAGACTGGACTTTATGTACGTCTCTCAGCAGGAACAGTCGTCTCCCAGCATGCTGCCTGTGTAGTCAGCTGTATCAGAGTCTCCCCCTTGTGTTCATCATGGGTTACTGTAAGCTGTGACCAGAGAGACTCAATAAAAACAACCAGACCAGACTTAGACCTGTCATTCAGTTTAACAAAGTATGTACACATTAACAAGTGTGTCTGTGTGTCCGTCAGTGTGTGTGTCTGTGTGTGTGTGTGTCTCTGTGTCTGTGTGTGTGTCTCTGTGTGTGTGTGTGTGTGTCTCTGTCTGTCTGTGTGTCTCTCTTTGTCTGTCTGTGTGTCTCTGTCTGTGTGTGTCTCTGTCTGTGTGTCTGTGTGTGTGTCTCTCTTTGTCTGTCTCTGTGTGTGTCTCTGTGTGTGAGCACCTGTTAGTGTGTCTGTAAACCTTGGTTCTGCCCTCCGATCTCTCAGCAGCATTAAAACTCTGGTTCTGATGAAAATCATCCAAATAAAAATCTGAGAATAAAAAGCAGAGTTCACATGAAACAATGCTAAAGTTGAACATTTAAGTCTCTCTCTCTCTCTCTCTGTGAGCCGCCCCTTCAGTGTTCTCTGTAAATAACTCAATAAATGTTGTTTTGCAGTAAACCCTGTGAGTGATGGGTCGTCATGTGATGACATCATGACTGTGACATCATCAGGAACCATACAGAGTGACTCCTCCTCTGACAGGCTGCAGCCTCTGAATCCTCATCATCTCTGTGTATTGTCTGTTTCATCACCTGTTCTATCGGCAGCCCGACACAAAGTGCTCTAACCCTGCTGTAAGCTGCTCCTCTTTGTAAACTCAGGTTACATTTAGCTCAGTGCTTACAGTGTGGAAGGTCACAGGTTCGAATCCCAGACCTCCATCAGTGAGTTTTTATTAAACTTAAAGTTAGAATATTTACTTTAAATTCTTGATGGCCCCTGCCCCCCCCCCTCTTCTTCAGCACTATCAAATGTGAGACTACAGCGCCCTCTGGTGGTGAAAGGAGGGAGCTGCGTGTTCAGAACTTCAATAAGTTTTAAACTCTTTCAGAAATCAGCAGTATGAGGGAGGATGGAGGCTTCAGAGGCAGGTCAAAGGTCAGAGAGCCTGATGTCAAAGGTCAGAGAGCCTGATGTCAAAGGTCAGAGAGCCTGATGTCAAAGGTCAGAGAGCCAGAGGTCAGCCTGAATGTGGAGGTCAGAACCAGGTGGTCCAGGGGGATAAAAGCAGCATCTTCTGATGTTCACATCAACACGTCTTTAGCATCGCTACTAGCAGCACATTATGCTAGTAAAATGGCCGCCGTGTTGAGTGCTAACAGGAAGAAGCTCCTTCTTTTCAGAGTTTGTCCTGGATGTCCTCTCACAGCTGCACTGCTGCTCAGCGTCATCATTACGTCGTGATGACGCCATTGTCTCAGTGTTAGTACATTTTTTCCATGAAGACTCTCAGGCTTGATGACGTTTCTCTGCTCAGCAGCTCCATCAGTTCTCCATCAGCTCTAACTGTTTGGTGGGAAACTGATGACGCTGCTGAGCAGAGAAACGTCATCAAGTCCGTTTCCTCGTGCGGCGGCGCATCCACGCGTCATTTCGTTCCGCTCATTTAACCGTTTAAAAGTCACAGAAACACACTTTAACTGACTTACAAGTGCTCACACACACACACCCGCCGTGTAACTTCCGCATGCTCCACTCACCTGTTCAAAGCAGGTGAAGCAATTAGCGCAGGTCCGCGCTCCACGCTGTCAGTCCCCCGGAAACAAGAACAGCCAGACGAACGTTCCGCTTCACTCACTTATATCAACACAGCGATAAAACTCAGACAGCGACACGGAACCACTGTGATGATAACATTGATGACATAAACCACGTGCTCACAGGGATCCAGCAGACAGGTGCGTTTTTATTTGGATGCACAGATACAGGCCATACAGATGTGTGTGTGTGTGTGTGTGTGTGTGTGTGTGTGTGTGTGTGTGTGTGCATCAGCATGACAACACTTTATATGACTACACAACAGACTTTATATGACTACACAACAGACTTTATATGACTACACAACAGAAGCCACAGAGCACTTACAAGCTTCTCTTTAACCACACTATTAGTTATAAAATCAGTTTCATTATAAATAACCCAAAAATGACTGCAGCAGGTCCTGAAGCTCGGAACTCCCTGCACATACTTCACACAGCCCTGATTGGTTCAAACCTCAGAGACAGAAACACCATCCAGATTTTAGTGTAGCTGGAGGAGACATGTTGGAGAACCTGTTCATAAAATGTAACAACAAACACTGGAAATGCAGAGGAGCAGAAAGTACAGATCACAGCTGCCACGTGTCATGGAGGGAAATCTGAAGTCTGCCCTGTTATCGGTCCGTAAGTAAAAAGACGTATAAATAGACACTTTACATCCCACCACTGCTGTGTGTGTGTGTGTGTGTTATGACGTGCAGAATACAGAAAAACAGAGTAGTTCCATTTTAGAGAGGAAACCTGTAGAGTTTAGACTTTGGTTGTGCAGCGCCTCCTGGTGGTTTGACTTGTTCTCAGGCTGCACAGTCCTGACACCTCATTCTAGTTTCATTTTTGTTAACGGAAGCTCCTCCTGTTTCCAGCAGAGCTCGACTTTGAATACAAGGTGGAGCGGCCTCTCCCTCCGTCTCCATGGCGACAGCATGGTAACCCGTGGAAGACATTTGTGGTTAAAAACGAAGAACGGTGTGATCAGTGAGAGGAGGACTCACTGTGAGCCACAGGACGGACTAAAAGTATGGAACTGGTCCCTTACTGCTGGTCCTCACACACACCAGCCTGCAAGAGGACACACACACACCACCATCATCATCATCATCTTCATCACCATCATCATCTTCATCATCATCATCATCTTTATCAACATCATCTTCATCACCATCATCATTTTCATCATCATCATCATCAACTTCATCATCATCATCTTTATCAACATCATCATCATCATCTTCATCATCATCATCATCTTCACCATCACCATCATCATCTTCATCATCATCATCATCATCATCAACTTCATCATCATCATCTTTATCAACATCATCATCATCATCATCATCTTCATCATCTTCATCATCATCATCATCTTCACCATCACCATCATCATCTTCATCATCATCATCATCATCATCAACTTCATCATCATCATCTTTATCAACATCATCATCATCATCATCATCTTCATCATCATCATCATCTTTATCAACATCATCTTCATCACCATCATCATTTTCATCATCATCATCATCAACTTCATCATCATCATCTTTATCAACATCATCATCATCATCTTCATCATCATCATCATCTTCACCATCACCATCATCATCTTCATCATCATCATCATCATCATCAACTTCATCATCATCATCTTTATCAACATCATCATCATCATCATCATCATCATCTTCATCATCATCAACTTCATCATCATCATCATCTTTATCAACATCATCATCATCATCTTCACCATCACCATCACCATCATCATCATCATCATCATCATCATCATCATCATCATTATCTTCACCATCACCATCATCATCTTTATCATCATCATCATCATCATCAGTCAGCACACAGTCAGCCATGTGGTGACTTCCTGTGTGTGTGTGTGTGGTGGGGGGGGGGGGTCTTACTTCACTGCAGGCTGCATCTTGATCAGCTCCGGGTTCTGATTGTGTGACATCAGCAGATAAATGGCCGACTTAATGTCCAGGTAGTCGATCAGCTGGTTATGACTGAAACACAGTGGACATGTTAGTGTCAGCAGGACGATCTGTGCCCCGCCGTCAGCCTCTCAGTGCTTCCTATGATAACACACAGTGTACAGATGTGTCAACTCACCCTGCAGGCAGCGAGCGGCGCCTCCCTGTGGCGCAGCTGGGTGCTGCAGCTGTCTGCCCGTCGTGCTCGTATCCGTCACACAGCCTCATTCTGACATCTGCAGCTGCATGAGTGCTGGAAGGAGTAATCAGATTACTTCAGGAAACTGATCTGAAGTACTAAGAATGAGTGTGTGTGTGTGTGTGTGTGCTTCATGAGGATTAGCAGCTGTAGAAGCTAATCAATAAATATGGATTACTTGCATGTTTTAATGGAGTATATTTTTAAACTATTGTTTTAATTGTTCATTTGGAATGAACTTGTAAAGTATGGAACACTCAGAATAAACTCAGAGGACGTGAGTTTCCTTCACGCTCACACAGCATTGTGTTTATGGAGGAACGGTCCAGAGAAACAGACAAATAAACGTTCCCGCCTCCTTTTGTTCAGCTGTCAATCACACTCAAAGCTGTTTACAGACTTCCTGGATCGTTTCCAGTTCACACAGTTTCCACTGCTGTGTTCACATGTTCCACTCACAGACTTCAGTCCTTCCGCCAGACTCACAGGACCACTGCAGGAATGAAGCTAACTCTGAGCTAGCTGGCTAGCTGACAGTATTACTCATGTTAGCATCACTGTTGGCTGAAACCCACACTGCTGGTCACTAGTTAAACATCATGGGTCCAATCAGAAAGCTAGCTAACTATCAAATCCACTCAATAGAATCAGAAGCTAAGCTAACAGCTAGCTCACCTCTTCCATTCACTCTTTAACAGAAAGCCACGTCAGCCTCACAACAGTGTCCTGCTCAGACATTTTGCTAACAACACAACAGGTGTCAAGAGCACTTGTCCACTAACCACAGGTTGGCGGTTCAATCCCACCCTGACGGCATGCCGATGTGTCCCTGGGCAAGACACCTAACCCCAGTCTGCTCACAAGCCCTGTGAGGTGGTAGAAGAGTGCCATGTAAATATTTAACTTATTCATGTGATTCATGTTGTCCTGGAGGGACCATTAGTTTGCCTTTTTGTACCAGTTGTTGTACAGTTTCTCCACAGGACAGTGTGATTTAGCGCCATCTATGGAGCAGAGACTGTAGCAGTGAGGAGAAGACAAGAGGTAGAGCGGACGAAGAGGTTCTCTTAAGGAGTGACGAGGATGGACAGGATCAGGAACCAGCTCATCAGAGGGACAGCTCAGGTGGGCCGTTTGGACAAAGTCAGAGAGGACATGTGGAGACTGTGAGGACATGTTTAGATGGCCTGGCAAGAGGTCAACAGGAAGGTCAAAGGGAGACGTGGACGTGCTGAGAGAGGACATGAGGTCAGAGCAGAGGATTCTGATGGGGTTAGGAGGAGGAAGCTGACGATGGACCCCTGAAGAGAAGAGCTGAGAGGTTCAGATGTGCTGCTGTGATGCCTTTAAAGGCCACACGGATCACCGTGTGTGTATTGTCCCTCTGGCTGTGAGACATGGTCCTGCTGTCTTTGCTGTCTTTCCAGGATGTCTCTTGATAAATGGAGAGCTGAGCCAACCAGAACAGGAAGTTGTCTTTTGTGCTATTACACAATTCACACACCTGCTACATGAGCCGAGCTGCCTGTAACTGGATCCGTTCAGCAGTGTCGCAGTGTGTTCAGTGTTCAGCGCAATTTAAGGCTCTAACGATGCGTCCTGAAGAACTGCGAACAACCATCTGAACACGAAACACAGACTAAAAAACTGTTTTTATCCACAGGCCATCAGGCTGCTGAACACTGACCGAACATTTAACATTGCTCTGCATTGGACAATAAACTGCTTAAATCTTGAATCCTACAGGTGACACAAAGTGAATCTGGCTCTCCTTGGGTTGTGGCTAATCCAGTAAAATCTGTGTTTAATCCTAATCCTGAGATCAGATGACATGAAGACTCACCCTCAGCTGGAGTCTGGACCTCAGTTTATCCTCCAACATCACAAACTGAACTCACAGGAGTCCGTGCCGCTTCGCTCTTTAAAGCTCGACCGGAGAAAACTGGTTGGACTGGAGGTGTCTTTGGTCCTGTGCCACGGTAGCGTTCCTTCACAGGCGGAACACCTGCAGCAGAAAATATGTATAGTTTGACTGGAGGATGGCCAAGTCTCCACCTGCAGAAACTCAAACCTGAAACATGAAGCCAAACCAGGTTTACAGCATCAAAAGAAAAAGATAAGGCTTATCAGCTCAAAGGTCGACATCAGAGAGCAGCAGGAAGTAGAAGCTGAGCTGATGTAAACACAGCAGCCACCACGGCGAGCTGCACCACACAGAGCTGCGCGTCTGTCAGCACCAAAGCAGCCGGTCCAGCTGGACGGTCTCTGGATGGACTGAGGGCAGACTGCACACTGCTCTGACTCAATATGCCACCTAGTGGTAGGAGCATGTGAGAGTAGCATGCTATCTTTAGCAGGTTAGGTTCTGACCTCTGCAGCTCTACATGCTAACAGCATGCTAACAGCATGTAGAGCTGCAGAGGTCAGAACATGTAGAGGAATGCTGCTCTGTGCAGGCATGCTCCTTTTGTTATGCTAAGCTAACCACACGTATACACTGATGCTTTCAATGACTCATAACTTTCACTTCTGTGCAGTGGAAGGAAAAAATGCTGACGCTGTGGAAGGAAAAATGATTTTCTCTGAACATTCTTGGCATTCAGTGACACAGCTTCACCCCGGCGGCAGGAATTCCTCACATAGCTGCACGACAAGTCTGATCTGAGCTCACATGAGAAACATAAAACACCAGGCTGTGAAGACAGGTCTGTGTCAGATCTGATCCATTCTGATGGATGTGATGGTGGGACTGGGCTGCTGCTCCGTGACTGACCCGCTGCTCTGTGACTGGGCTGCTGCTCTGTGACTGACCCGCTGCTCTGTGACTGGGCTGCTGCTCCAGAATATCTGAAGACAATGAGAGACAAGCACAGACGTCATGTGAACACGTCTCGTGATGCCCTGACATCACGAGACGGTTACTGAACCACACAAATAAAATTAAATATAAACCTCGACGTACGAGCTAAAGGTGGATCAATACGCAGGACAGATGGCATCATGCCGAAGGATGTGTTGGAATATTAATAAACTCTGCAGCCTTTTATAACTTTGAAGCATCCAGTGTCATTTATAAAGACTTAGTGCAATCTTTACATTTAAAAAAAGCATTTAAAAGCAGATAAAAGAAAAGCCTGTTTCTACAAGTGACAGCCCCCCCCCCCCCCCCCCCAACAGGCTGAACAGGTGTCCGTTTCAGCAGTGAAAGTCCTGCCCCGTGGCGCCCCCTAGGGGTAAAAAGGAAACAATACAGTATATAAATATATAGAAATCAGCAGTACGAGGGAGGATGTAGGCTTCAGAGGCAGGTCAAAGGTCAGAGAGCCTGATGTCAAAGGTCAGAGAGCCTGATGTCAAAGGTCAGAGAGCCTGAGGTCAAAGGTCAGAGAGCCAGAGGTCAGCCTGAATGATGTGGAGGTCAGAACCAGGTGGTTCAGGGGGATAAAAGCAGCATCTTCTGATGTTCACATCAACACGTCTTTAGCATCGCTACTTGCAGCACATTATGCTAGTAAAATGGCCGCCGTGTTGAGTGCTAACAGGAAGAAGCTCCTTCTTTTCAGAGTTTGTCCTGGATGTCCTCTCACAGCTGCACTGCTGCTCAGCGTCATCATTACGTCGTGATGACGCCATTTTCTCTGCTCAGCAGCTCCATCAGTTCTCCATCAGCTCTAACTGTTTGGTGGGAAACTGATGACGCTGCTGAGCAGAGAAACGTCATCAAGTCCAGAAGCTCCAACCACAGCGTGAACAGCAGAACATTCAGAACATCCGGAACATTCCCGCGTTTCCTCCTGCGGCGGCGCATCCACGCGACATTTGCGTCATTTCGTTCCGCTCATTTAACCGTTTAAAAGTCACAGAAACACACTTTAACTAATTTACAAGTGCTCACAAACACACACACACACCCGCCGTGTAACTTCCGCATGCTCCACTCACCTGTTCAAAGCAGGTGAAGCAATTAGCGCAGGTCCGCGCTCCACGCTGTCAGTCCCCCGGAAACAAGAACAGCCAGACGAACGTTCCGCTTCACTCACTTATATCAACACAGCGATAAAACTCAGACAGCGACACGGAACCACTGTGATGATAACATTGATGACATAAACCACGTGCTCACAGGGATCCAGCAGACAGGTGCGTTTTTATTTGGATGCACAGATACAGGCCATACAGATGTGTGTGTGTGTGTGTGTGTGTGTGTGCATCAGCATGACAACACTTTATATGACTACACAACAGACTTTATATGACTACACAACAGAAGCCACAGAGCACTTACAAGCTTCTCTTTAACCACACTATTAGTTATAAAATCAGTTTCATTATAAATAACCCAAAAATGACTGCAGCAGGTCCTGAAGCTCGGAACTCCCTGCACATACTTCACACAGCCCTGATTGGTTCAAACCTCAGAGACAGAAACACCATCCAGATTTTAGTGTAGCTGGAGGAGACATGTTGGAGAACCTGTTCATAAAATGTAACAACAAACACTGGAAATGCAGAGGAGCAGAAAGTACAGATCACAGCTGCCACGTGTCATGGAGGGAAATCTGAAGTCTGCCCTGTTATCGGTCCGTAAGTAAAAAGACGTATAAATAGACACTTTACATCCCACCACTGCTGTGTGTGTGTGTGTGTGTGTGTGTGTGTTATGACGTGCAGAATACAGAAAAACAGAGTAGTTCCATTTTAGAGAGGAAACCTGTAGAGTTTAGACTTTGGTTGTGCAGCGCCTCCTGGTGGTTTGACTTGTTCTCAGGCTGCACAGTCCTGACACCTCATTCTAGTTTCATTTTTGTTAACGGAAGCTCCTCCTGTTTCCAGCAGAGCTCGACTTTAAATACAAGGTGGAGCGGCCTCTCCCTCCGTCTCCATGGCGACAGCATGGTAACCCGTGGAAGACATTTGTGGTTAAAAACGAAGCGTGGTGTGATCAGTGAGAGGAGGACTCACTGTGAGCCACAGGACGGACTAAAAGCATGGAACTGGTCCCTTACTGCTGGTCCTCACACACACCAGCCTGCAAGAGGACACACACACACCACCATCATCATCATCATCTTCATCACCATCATCATCTTCATCATCATCATCATCTTTATCAACATCATCTTCATCACCATCATCATTTTCATCATCATCATCATCAACTTCATCATCATCATCTTTATCAACATCATCATCATCATCTTCATCATCATCATCATCTTCACCATCACCATCATCATCTTCATCATCATCATCATCATCATCAACTTCATCATCATCATCTTTATCAACATCATCATCATCATCATCATCTTCATCATCTTCATCATCATCATCATCTTCACCATCACCATCATCATCTTCATCATCATCATCATCATCATCAACTTCATCATCATCATCTTTATCAACATCATCATCATCATCATCATCTTCATCATCATCATCATCTTTATCAACATCATCTTCATCACCATCATCATTTTCATCATCATCATCATCATCATCAACTTCATCATCATCATCTTTATCAACATCATCATCATCATCTTCATCATCATCATCATCTTCACCATCACCATCATCATCTTCATCATCATCATCATCATCATCAACTTCATCATCATCATCTTTATCAACATCATCATCATCATCATCATCATCATCTTCATCATCATCAACTTCATCATCATCATCATCTTTATCAACATCATCATCATCATCTTCACCATCACCATCACCATCATCATCATCATCATCATCATCATCATCATCATCATCATTATCTTCACCATCACCATCATCATCTTTATCATCATCATCATCATCATCAGTCAGCACACAGTCAGCCATGTGGTGACTTCCTGTGTGTGTGTGTGTGTGTGTGGTGGGGGGGGTCTTACTTCACTGCAGGCTGCATCTTGATCAGCTCCGGGTTCTGATTGTGTGACATCAGCAGATAAATGGCCGACTTAATGTCCAGGTAGTCGATCAGCTGGTTATGACTGAAACACAGTGGACATGTTAGTGTCAGCAGGACGATCTGTGCCCCGCCGTCAGCCTCTCAGTGCTTCCTATGATAACACACAGTGTACAGATGTGTCAACTCACCCTGCAGGCAGCGAGCGGCGCCTCCCTGTGGCGCAGCTGGGTGCTGCAGCTGTCTGCCCGTCGTGCTCGTATCCGTCACACAGCCTCATTCTGACATCTGCAGCTGCATGAGTGCTGGAAGGAGTAATCAGATTACTTCAGGAAACTGATCTGAAGTACTAAGAATGAGTGTGTGTGTGTGTGTGTGTGCTTCATGATGATTAGCAGCTGTAGAAGCTAATCAATAAATATGGATTACTTGCATGTTTTAATGGAGTATATTTTTAAACTATTGTTTTAATTGTTCATTTGGAATGAACTTGTAAAGTATGGAACACTCAGAATAAACTCAGAGGACGTGAGTTTCCTTCACGCTCACACAGCATTGTGTTTATGGAGGAACGGTCCAGAGAAACAGACAAATAAACGTTCCCGCCTCCTTTTGTTCAGCTGTCAATCACACTCAAAGCTGTTTACAGACTTCCTGGATCGTTTCCAGTTCACACAGTTTCCACTGCTGTGTTCACATGTTCCACTCACAGACTTCAGTCCTTCCGCCAGACTCACAGGACCACTGCAGGAATGAAGCTAACTCTGAGCTAGCTGGCTAGCTGACAGTATTACTCATGTTAGCATCACTGTTGGCTGAAACCCACACTGCTGGTCACTAGTTAAACATCATGGGTCCAATCAGAAAGCTAGCTAACTATCAAATCCACTCAATAGAATCAGAAGCTAAGCTAACAGCTAGCTCACCTCTTCCATTCACTCTTTAACAGAAAGCCACGTCAGCCTCACAACAGTGTCCTGCTCAGACATTTTGCTAACAACACAACAGGTGTCAAGAGCACTTGTCCACTAACCACAGGTTGGCGGTTCAATCCCACCCTGACGGCATGCGGATGTGTCCCTGGGCAAGACACCTAACCCCAGTCTGCTCACAAGCCCTGTGAGGTGGTAGAAGAGTGCCATGTAAATATTTAACTTATTCATGTGATTCATGTTGTCCTGGAGGGACCATTAGTTTGCCTTTTTGTACCAGTTGTTGTACAGTTTCTCCACAGGACAGTGTGATTTAGCGCCATCTATGGAGCAGAGACTGTAGCAGTGAGGAGAAGACAAGAGGTAGAGCGGACGAAGAGGTTCTCTTAAGGAGTGACGAGGATGGACAGGATCAGGAACCAGCTCATCAGAGGGACAGCTCAGGTGGGCCGTTTGGACAAAGTCAGAGAGGACATGTGGAGACTGTGAGGACATGTTTAGATGGCCTGGCAAGAGGTCAAGAGGAAGGTCAAAGGGAGACGTGGACGTGCTGAGAGAGGACATGAGGTCAGAGCAGAGGATTCTGATGGGGTTAGGAGGAGGAAGCTGACGATGGACCCCTGAAGAGAAGAGCTGAGAGGTTCAGATGTGCTGCTGTGATGCCTTTAAAGGCCACACGGATCACCGTGTGTGTATTGTCCCTCTGGCTGTGAGACATGGTCCTGCTGTCTTTGCTGTCTTTCCAGGATGTCTCTTGATAAATGGAGAGCTGAGCCAACCAGAACAGGAAGTTGTCTTTTGTGCTATTACACAATTCACACACCTGCTACATGAGCCGAGCTGCCTGTAACTGGATCCGTTCAGCAGTGTCGCAGTGTGTTCAGTGTTCAGCGCAATTTAAGGCTCTAACGATGCGTCCTGAAGAACTGCGAACAACCATCTGAACACGAAACACAGACTAAAAAACTGTTTTTATCCACAGGCCATCAGGCTGCTGAACACTGACCGAACATTTAACATTGCTCTGCATTGGACAATAAACTGCTTAAATCTTGAATCCTACAGGTGACACAAAGTGAATCTGGCTCTCCTTGGGTTGTGGCTAATCCAGTAAAATCTGTGTTTAATCCTAATCCTGAGAACAGATGACATGAAGACTCACCCTCAGCTGGAGTCTGGACCTCAGTTTATCCTCCAACATCACAAACTGAACTCACAGGAGTCCGTGCCGCTTCGCTCTTTAAAGCTCGACCGGAGAAAACTGGTTGGACTGGAGGTGTCTTTGGTCCTGTGCCACGGTAGCGTTCCTTCACAGGCGGAACACATGCAGCAGAAAATATGTATAGTTTGACTGGAGGATGGCCAAGTCTCCACCTGCAGAAACTCAAAACTGAAACATGAAGCCAAACCAGTTTTACAGCATCAAAAGAAAAAGATAAGGCTTATCAGCTCAAAGGTCGACATCAGAGAGCAGCAGGAAGTAGAAGCTGAGCTGATGTAAACACAGCAGCCACCACGGCGAGCTGCACCACACACAGCTGCACGTCTGTCAGCACCAAAGCAGGCGGTCCAGCTGGACGGTCTCTGGATGGACTGAGGGCAGACTGCACACTGCTCTGACTCAATATGCCACCTAGTGGTAGGAGCATGTGAGAGTAGCATGCTATCTTTAGCAGGTTAGGTTCTGACCTCAGCAGCTCTACATGCTAACAGCATGCTAACAGCATGTAGAGCTGCAGAGGTCAGAGCATGTAGAGGAATGCTGCTCTGTGCAGGCATGCTCCTTTTGTTATGCTAAGCTAACCACACGTATACACTGATGCTTTCAATGACTCATAACTTTCACTTCTGTGCAGTGGAAGGAAAAAATGCTGACGCTGTGGAAGGAAAAATGATTTTCTCTGAACATTCTTGGCATTCAGTGACACAGCTTCACCCCGGCGGCAGGAATTCCTCACATAGCTGCACGACAAGTCTGATCTGAGCTCACATGAGAAACATAAAACACCAGGCTGTGAAGACAGGTCTGTGTCAGATCTGATCCATTCTGATGGATGTGATGGTGGGACTGACCTGCTGCTCTGTGACTGACCCGCTGCTCTGTGACTGGGCCGCTGCTGCTCTGTGACTGACCTACTGCTCTGTGACTGGGCTGCTGCTCTGTGACTGACGTGCTGCTCTGTGACTGGGCTGCTGCTCCGTGACTGACCTGCTGCTCTGTGACTGGGCCGCTGCTCTGTGACTGGGCCGCTGCTGCTCTGTGACTGGGCTGCTGCTCCGTGACTGGGCTGCTGCTCTGTGACTGGGCTGCTGCTGCTCTGTGACTGACCCGCTGCTCTGTGACTGGGCTGCTGCTCCGTGACTGACCTGCTGCTCTGTGACTGAACCGCTGCTCTGTGACTGGGCTGCTGCTCCGTGACTGACCTGCTGCTCTGTGACTGGGCCGCTGCTCTGTGACTGGGCCGCTGCTGCTCTGTGACTGGGCTGCTGCTCCGTGACTGGGCTGCTGCTCTGTGACTGGGCTGCTGCTGCTCTGTGACTGACCCGCTGCTCTGTGACTGGGCTGCTGCTCTGTGACTGACCCGCTGCTGTGTAAATATCCTGCACAAAGCCTGGAATATATGAAGACAATGAGAGACAAGCACAGACGTCATGTGAACACTTCACGTGATGCCCTGACAATTACTGAACCACTCAAATACAATTAAATACGAGCTAAAGGTGGATCAATACGCAGGACAGATGGCATCATGCCGAAGGATGTGTTGGAATATTAATAAACTCTGCAGCCTTTTATAACTTTGAAGCATCCAGTGTCATTTATAAAGACTTAGTGCAATCTTTACATTTAAAAATTCATGCAGAGGACTGCTGAAAATAAACTAATTTTATGAAAAAATGATGATTATTTAACTCTTCACAGTTTATACATATTTGTTTGGACAGGAACTCTTTTTAAAGCTTAACCTTTAACTTCTGCCTCAGAATCAGAGCATATGTGGTTAAATACTATATAAATATTATATATAATAAATAATCCGATTAGAACATGTGACTATTAAAAAGTCTTAATACATTGTTTAAAGAACAAACTGAAAGTATTTAAATAAGGGTCAAGGAAGAAGCTGCAACATACAGCAAATCATCAAACTTTATTTTCCTGCACATTTAAAAGCAGATAAAAGAAAAGCCTGTTTCTACAAGTGACAGCCCCCCCCCCCCAACCCTCTCTGTGGAGGACGGAGCGCCACCAACAGGCCGAACAGGTGTCTGTTTCAGCAGTGAAAGTCCCCCCGTGGCGCCCCCTAGTGGTAAAAAGGAAACACATACAGTAAATAAACACCCCCCCCCCACCTCCCCCGCTGAAGCCCGAGCTGTCACTTGAATAAATTAGCAGTAAATTTGCTCAGAGTCCATCAGCCAGTATTTACACCAGAGCTTCAGCCACTTCAACACGATCCAGAGAAGGAAAAACAAACAAACGTTTCTGATTCAAACAAGCTGCAAACAGGAAAACCCTCATGATTTTAGCTTCAGTGCCACCGTCACACGGAGTGTTTGGGTCAAACACACACACCTTAAACGTGTGTGTGTGTTTTAATGGAGAGAAAACAGACGTCCATGTTTGACTGAACATGCTGCAGTTTGTAAAAAGATTTATTTTTCCCATAATTTTAACATGAAATTCCATAAAAAAAAAAGATCCGAGTGCTGCTACAGGTCGACAGAAGGACGGCTCTGAGGAGAGGAACTGAACGGTGGAGGAGCGAGACTCTACGAAACCAACGAAGAAGAACCGAAGAGAAAAACTGAAAAAAATCTCTTAATACAAAAAAAAAACAACACGTCAGAGCGCTGAAAGGATTCAAACAGAAAAAAATCCTGTGATGATTAACCCCCCCCCCAACACCAGAGTGAGAGGTAAACAAAAACAAACAATCAATACTGTCTCACAATGATGACATCAGCAGACACCTCACTAAGGCTCTCAAATCAAAAACTCAGAGAATGGTCTGTACTGCCTGGAGGAGGAGCGTCCTCTCCACATCTCAAAAACTGTGTGTGTGTGTGTGTGTGTGTGTGTTCAACAGTTTGTAAGTTGAAAGCAGAGAGCCAGCCGTCGCTGTGCTTGGCACTGGTTAAAGTTTCTCAGCAGAAGGCAGAGCTCACAGTCCGCCGCCTCTTCCTCCTCCTCCTCTTCCTCTCCTACTGCGTTTGACCGGTGGGTGGAGTTTTGTCGACGTGGCATCAGGCGCCCGTCACTCGTCGGAGCCGACCGAGCGCTTCTGACCCCGTTTGCGAGGAGATCTTCTTGGAGACGCTTTGTCTGCAGAGGAAAAAGAAGAGTGTGATGGAGGAAGAACGCCTGCGAGAGAGAGGAGACGCACACCTGATCGATGGCGTCAGCGATAGGAGATAATGCAGTTCTAATCATTGCACAAAAATCGATGATTAAAAAAATGAAAATCAATATTTGCTGCTGGCTCATTCATTGTAGAGTCATAGTTAGATATGTTTAGACTGTTATTCTGTGAGAGTAAACCCCCCCAAACCACCAGATCTGGGAGCATGTCAGCGTGACGAGAGTCTGATCACCTGCAGCCAAAGCTTCAGCCTCCCTCACTTCTCTGCTGACACTTACCAGACTCGGACATTGTTGTTGTTGGAGTTTAATCCACTGTAATCCAGAGTCTAACATCTTAAATAATGGACGACATTACAAAAACAACATATACTATAAAATGTGAGCAGCTGCCAAAAGCTAAAATATTTTTGGTCGACCTACAAAATTCTCCATTTTTGCCTCCAGACAGCAACAAAGTTAAAGGAAATAAAAACGTGAGGACCAAATGAAGCAGAGAGTGGAGCACTGCAGATGAGAAGGACAAAGACGTTCTGATGCTGCTGTGGCAGATGAGAACAGCTAGCCTAGCATGTTAGCTGTTAGAGCTTCCATCAGTGTCATGCAGCCAGTTTTAAACATTCCATCTTTGGCAGAATTTGAGGGACAGGTGGTCTGATCGAGGAGGACATTTTAATCTTTAAATAAGGACAGCTGTCATGTTGTTACAACGCCCCAATAGGGAATTAAACTAGGTGTCTGGTTTAGGAACAGAAAGTGCAAACATGCAAGAACACACAAAACGAAAGAAGAGTCCAGTCACACACACACAGCAGACCTCACCTCTGCGACTCTGCACTGAAGACGCAGGAAAACATGACAGCAAGGAAGGCAGAGAGAGAAAGAGAAGAAGGTGAGTGACCGGCATGCACAGTGGAGGTTAAAGGTCATTCTGAAGCAGGAAGAAAACACAGACGCCCGCGCAGGCACGTCAGCCGATTCTGTGAGGAGAGAGAGCTCCGAGGACAAAGAGTTCATGTCATCACGCTCAGGGGTTACACACAGTGTGTGTGTGTGTGTGTGAAGAACACGTACTGATCTGGTTGAGTGTTTCCTGAGGGATCCAGCTCAGGTCAACGCCGTTGTGGCTCGAAGTTCCCATTTCTACCTTTGGAGCTGGGCGCCTCCTCTGCAGACAGACAGACGTATGAGAGGTCGACAGTCACTGGAGAGCTGACAGTCCGGTCAGTCAGCTGTTCAGTTAATGAAATAAAAACATTGATACCTTTCTGGACTCCAGCAGCTGATGGAGGCCGACGACGACGAGCAGCCCGAGGCCGGACAGGAAGATGTACATGAAGATTCTGGGAGAGAAGACGAAGATCACATGAGAAGGAGAGCAGATGCGGCGATTGACAAAAGGAAGGTCTGAAAACTAAAATCAAAGCTCACGTTTCTCCATCGAGCCCGTCTTCCTTCTCAGTGATGGTGACGGTCTGGTTGAACACGGCATCCTGGAACACGTTCCCCTGCAGGAGGGAAGAGAGCAAGGAGTGAAGTTTCAGAACTTTAAACAGAATCCAGGTTTTTGAAGAGTTTAACGCCATCATCCTTACGCTGCTGTCCTTGTAGTTGAGGTTGATGACGAGTCCGAACGGCCGCCCTCCCATTGGCTCTGCAGGGATAAAGGAGTACTCAAAGGTGGCCTGCCTGCTGGGAGGGACGACGATGCCGAGCTGCAGAGCGGTGAAGTTCTGGATGTAGAACTGGTAATCCTAACGGGACCAAGAGCTCCGTGTCAGAGAGCAGGAAGGTTTGTATTCATTCTTTATTTAGAGTTTACCAGTGATGCACACCTGTGGGTAACGGAACGAAGCGTCCAGAGACTCCACCACGAAGTTCTCGGGCCCTTTGTTGGTGAAGCCGAGCAGGAACTTGACGATGTTGTTGGCTGGGAAGTCTGCAGAGAGAGGAGGACATGGATCAGACTGAGAGCAGCGGAGGAGCGCCCCCCCCCCCCTCACTGCACAGAGAACACAGTCACCTTCTCCTTTGACGAAGAGGATGGTGGTGTCGGCGTTGGGGGAAGCCTTCACCTCTCCAACCAGCGCTTCCTCCTCTTCATCTTCTTTTTCTTCCGTCTACACACACAAACACACACGGTTTAGGGATGAGTCTGTGGCTGCTGCAGAGGGCGGCGAGGCGTCCTGCTGATTCATAGGCTCAAACTAATCACCCACCAGTTCTGCATTTTCATCGTCTTCCACTTCTGCCTCGTCATCCTCATCTTCAGCCGTCACATCGTCAACAACATCTTCATCCACAGCCTCAGCCTCCTCATCCTCAGTCAGATCCTGGGCTGTTGCCACCGGCCCTGTACAGCAGGAAAAAGGCTTTATTATGGATCAGACTCCACACCTGTCTGAGACAACTCAAGGAAAACTGAACACGTCCACAAAGCCTTCACAACAAAGCAGGCAAAAGACGCTGAAAGTTTTTTGTTAGTTTGTTTATTCAACAGTAAATCTGAAGGGACACAGAGCCAGAGGTGACATGTACTTTATATCTCTATGAAATATTCATTTGTATGTTTTCTTTATTCACAATATGACATTCAGCTTTGTTATTTAATGCAGCTGCAGCTTTTCAGCTCCTCCTTCAACTGGGCACACTTAAAATCATTGATAACACAACTGATTGACTGATAAATGTTAGCTTAGCCTGTGGACACCATGCAGCCCGTAGAGTCCACTAACACACAACCAGCTTTAAACAATCACAATGTAAGACTACAAAGTGAACAGCTCATAATAATCGACACTAATAATCTACTTACATCAACTTAGCGGGGATTTTACATAACATTAGCACTTCTGTGTTTATGCTATATTAGCTAGCTAAGCTAACAAAACGGACTTTATCCACTTTGCTGCCCGTGTGTATGTTACTGTTAGCAGCGTACACCACAAATACTGTGGAGTTTTAAAAAGTCCATTTAAAAAGAGTTGACGTTATTAAGTGTCCCAGGCGCTGTTAAATGCGCGTTAACAGACTGCTTAGCTTCATGGCTAAATGCTAACAGTAAGGACACGTCAGTCTAAGCAGGAGGATAAGCTGTTTTCTGGCAAACACTAAACGCCATAAATTATAATATTAGACACTCGCTGTAAGAAAAGACTGGAACAGACGGTGTGCCGCGTTCACACAGACAAGTTTTATATTCAGCGTTTCTTTCGGTTTGCACATGTCAAACGGGGAACGGCCTTCTCCCAGCAGCAGCCACTTAGCTCCGCTGCTAACACTATTAGCATGTTAAAGCTACAGAAGCGTCGGCCCTTTCCGTGCAGCCGCGCCACACGCTTACCTTTGACGAGGAGAGTCGCCGGGAAGGCTAACAGCAGCAGCAGCAGCAGCTTGGGCAGAAGTTTCATCATTTTCAGGTCGAAATCAGTGCGTTCTCATTCAGTGTCGGTCAGACAGCCAGGCTGTGAACACCGCCGTGCCGCTTCCGTTACAATCACCACGGCGCCTGCGCAGTACATACAGACCAGATGGCGTGTTCCGCCCCCCCCTCAGAGAGCCGCTGTCACCCAACCTGAACGTAACGTGGTGCGTCAGGTGACGTGATAACTAGTTATCTATATAACTAACTAACTAGTTATCTATATAACTATCTATATAACTAGTTATAATTATATATTAGTTATCTATACAACTAGTTATAGTTAGTCTGAGAGCAGCTTGAGGTTAATCAGCCGCGAGCTTCATACACTAGTTTTAGCGCGAGATCAGTAGACCGGAAGTGAGAAACAATACAACACCGGAAGTGGGAGCTGTTTGGACGCTTTACGTTAGGTGTCATTTAAATTAAAAAAAAAATAAAAAAAAATATATATATATATATATATATATATAAAGTTCAAAACAAAGTTCCGAAATCAAAATTAAAAGTATCAATATCAGCGGGAAAATTAGTTTTTAAAAAGTTTTTGAAAATTTAAAATAAACATTCGAGAACAGAACAAATAATTTGTGTAGTTTATTAATGACAAAATAATTAGGTTAATTATTTAAAATAATGTCATTATAGTTTATATAGTGTAACACTTATTTCCTCCCATTAAAAACATTTAAAAACAGTTTGTCGCTGGATGGAACATGCCAATGAAATATACCCAGAATGAATAAAAATATTCTATGTAAAAAAAAATAAAAATGGTGATTTTATTTTCCTTTGAATGAGAAGAGACTTCTGTTGACAGATTTGTTTTATTTCTCCCACATGGAACACACTGCAATTATAATATGGCAAAATAAAACAACTGAGACTGAGTGATACATAATTCAAATAATATGTAAATAAATGTATTATAATCTGTGATGGCATAATGTCTAAACAAAAAAAACTGCTTTACGGCGGTGACATTAGAAGCCAAAAAAACAAAAGGATTTATAAAATGACACCAAAAATCAACACGTGAATATTCAGTAAATTATGTTCTATTGCATCTAGTATTCATGAAATCAAACATACAAAATGCTCTGCAGCTAGAATAACAAATCATGGCTGAGTGACGGTTTTATATTCAGTACATGACCGCGATGCAATCCACACAGCAAGACAGCAAACCCTAAAAACACCACGTACTGGACACACACAGCAGTAACACACAGACAGGAGCCCCCGTATCAAAATAGTCCGACGTACTCAGTCTGTTCAGAGACATAAAAATAATCATCTGAGAGGAGACGGACAGAACAGAGACACAGTGTGTTAGTTGAGTCCTTTACAAACACAGAGGTTAGTGTTGCTTTCTGCAGAAGTCACAAACTGAAGTAGAGCTGAACACAGATTCAAACTCAGCAAACAGAAAAGATTCAATGTCAGTCGCCTCCACGTCCTGCTTCTACCTTTAGGATCACCCCCCCCTTCCTTCTCACTCATCTCTGAGACAGAAGGCGGATTTATTTTGCTTTTTTCATCCTTTAAATTTGTGGTGGTGACATACAGTATTTTTTTAAAGGGACAGTTCACCTCAAATTACACAGCGTGTGTGTGTCAGCCTTCTGCACAGTGAGGCGCCCCCACAGGTCCCAGTCTAAGTCTCATCCAGTCCCATTCTCTCAAACTGAAACTCTTCCATGTGGATCCAGCTCTGCAGGACATCGAAAACATGTGAAGGTTTGGGGTGAACTGTCCCTTTAATGTTGTAACTCATCAGATTTAACAAACAGGAAGTAACTGTGCCTTTGTCTTCTCAGTGCTGGGTTAATGCACATCTGGAACCAAGGAAACGTCACTTGACTTGTGTTTCAAATGTTAAACTGAGCTGCACTGAATTCATATTTTTCCATATTTAACTAGTGTGTGTCTCTCCTGTCCTTCCTTCTTCCAGTTTGATTGACAGCATGCTTAACTTCTCCCGGCCTCTTCATCCTCCTCTCCTTCACTTCCTCAGATCCATTTTCACCTGATGTCAGCAGTCTGTGATGTTCACTGTATTCCAGAATATTCTACAGTGAAGCATCCTCCCTCACAGCTTAATGTTTGTGGGGCTGGATTCAGGTCCCTGCTAACAGGGTCTGAGCTCAGCTGAACTGACGCTAAACTTTAAAAGAGTCGCGGAAAATATCTGGATGTGTTTTTAATACTGGGACACGTCAATAAAAAAAGAACCCTGAAATGCAAAGAACATCACCAACACCTGCTTCAAACACTGAGGCTGGCTCTCATTCTGAAAACGCCCCCCCCGCCTGACCTCTCCCCTCTCCCTCCTTCCTGCTTTAGTTGCAACACTCCACGTAGTTTGCCGGCAGCATGCCGGACTTGCCGGTCCTCTGCACGGTGCCGTACATCCAGCCCTCGTCGATGGGCTGAGCATTGATGATGACATCACCGTCCCTGAAGGAGACCTCGTCGTGGTCCTGAGCCGCGTAGTCGTAGAGCGCCCGGTAAACACGCTGCAGGCGACACAAAGAGGGCGGGGTTAGACTGATGGGATTACTGTGTGTGTGTCACATGATCAGTCAGTGTTTTGGATGAAATATTTTCAGATCCTCTGTACATGATGCATTCAGGGACCAACAGAACGTTGAGGTTGTGGTCCCAGTCACTCACCATGGTGGCTGAGTGCGGCGGTGAGGTGATGGATCTGACGGACGACATGCTGGTCTGGTGCATGTAGCCGTGATACTGCTGCTGCTGCTGCTGCACGCTCTGATGGTACGCTCCGGGGAGGACAGGAGCTGGGCGAGAGACACAGACACACAGAGGGAGAGAGAGAGGATGAGTGAAACAGTTTGTCTCTCGTCTGCCGTGAACATCACAGAGTCATGTGACGGTTAGATGACAGTGACCGTCATGCAGCACCCTGTAAGCAGACTGAGGTGTACGTTAGTGGGGTTTCTCTGTGGATTACACACTCGTGTGCGTCCGTCACATCGCTGTGAGGCAGAAAGTGATGAGTTCAGGTACCGGGAGTTCCTGCGCTGCTGCTGCGATCACAGAGGTCAGAGGTCAGCGAGCTGAGAGACTGCTGAGAGTGCTGCCTGCTCAGCCTGCGATCGGCACGCTCTGAGGGGCCACCAGAGGGCAGCACAGGTCGGGGGACACAGTGAGGACATACAAACACATCACAACACAAAGAATTAAGTTTTAGACAAGATGAGACATGGAGGGTGGGGGGCACTCAGGTGAGGTACCAGACATCCTGCGGAGGCTCTTTGACTGAATGTTGTCCTCCAGAGGGTCAAAATCAAAGATGGAGCCTGGGTCTGTCCTCCACACCTTTAGGTCTTCACAGGGTGAGGAAGTGTCATTTTAGAGAGAGGACAACATTTAACACATCCAACAAAACAATCAAACAGAACCCAAACAGAACCCAAATAGTTTGACTTCATCATCTCAGAAAGTATCTGATTCGTTGCTAACTGGAGGATGTAGAACTTGTCACTGACCTACGATGATGCCTCCTGGCCGTCTGTCCATCTCCATCGCCTGGCCGTGGAGCCCCTTGTTGTAGCCAGCCTCTGCCATCATCTGATTGGCTCTCTGGTAGCGCTCCATGCTGGGGTCGTCCAATCCTGGCGTGAAGCCTCGACCGCGCGTCCGCTCGAAGTCCTCGTGGTATTTTGCCTGTTGGAGGACGTGAGCAGGAAACACGTGAGTGTCAGGACCACAGTGCAAAGAGCTGACATACACACACGCACACACACACACACACACAGGTCCAGGTGCATTTGGTCAGTGAGCAAATAAAACACACACACAGCATGTAAAAACACTTTATTCATCACTGACACACACTCTCTTGTGGTGGGTGGAGTTAGTATCAGTGCAGCAGTCCCACCCCAGGTGCCGTCACTCATGTTAGCTCCTGCCACTGTCTGAGTGGAAACCACGGCAACCAGGCTGCTACCATGGAGACAGAATCCTGTGACTTCCTGACACGCCTGTACTCAGGTGTGTCCAGCTCAGTGCAGCTCCGCCCCCTGACCTCCTGCAGCCCGCGCTGATACTTCACCTGTTCACACACACACACACAGCTGATTGAGCGTTCTCACACATGTATAAGTGCTGTGTGTGTATGTGAGGATGCGTGTGTGTGTGTGTCTGGTTGTGTGTGTGTGTGTCTTGCCGAGCTGATGTTCTCCTGGTTTTGTCGGACTCTCTCCAGCTCAGGCGTCACTCCCACACTGGTGGCCTTCCCTCCGTTCTGCTTGTATTTGACCTGAAACAAAGACGGACAGGTTCTGATTGGATGAACCATCAGTCACTCACAACTTCAACCAATCAGATGAGAGAAGAAACACAACAAGTGACCAGTCAGTCTGAAAAGTGCAGAAGGGATGCTGAGGCTGATTCTACAAACGATCAAAGCTTCCTCTGATCATCAGTCAGTGTGTGTGTGTGTGTGTGTGTGTGTGTACTCACTGAGCTGATGTTCTCCTGGTTGCGTCGGACTCGCTCCATCTCAGGTGTGTCCATGACAGCGGTGCCACGGCCCACCTCCTCCCTGTACTGAACCTGAACAGAACCAGGGCTAAAGCTCTCAGACAGACACATTAAACCAGAGTGTGTGTGTGTGTGTGTGTGTGTGTGTGTGTGTGTGTGTGTTAAACACACGTCACTGATCTTCTTGGCGTTCTCTCTGGCGAGGACGATCTCCGGCGTCTCGGTCACTGATGACATCAGTCCTCTCATCAGCTTGGAGTCCCAGCAGTACCTCAGCTAGGGGGCGACAGAGCGCTGTGAGTGTGTGTATGTGTGCGTTTAAAGCTGACAGTAGATCAGGACGAAGGTAGGTGTGTGTGTGTGTGTGTGAGGGGGCGGGCTCACCGAGCTGACGTGTCTCTGATTGGCTCTGACTCGCTCCATCTCTGGAGTTTCTGACAGCATGCTGTAGCTTCCCTTCAGACGCTCCGCCTCGTCCTTGTACTTCTTCTACAGAGAGGCAGAGAGCTGTAAGCATGACTGTGTGTGAGTACACACACACACACACACACACACACACACACCTGGCTGTAGATGTCTTTAAGGTAGGAGGCATGCAGCAGTTCAGGTGTATCTGTGAGCGTCCCATACGAGTTCTCTCTGAGCGCCTCGGTCTGTTTGTAGGACCTCTGCAGCACACACACACACACACGCTGTAAACACAGTGATGACATGAATCCAGCACGTCAGCGCTGTGATACCTGACTCTGGATCTCTGAGGCTCTCTTGGCTCGCTGTATCTCCAGCACGTCGGCGCTCAGCTCCATCCCTTTACCCAGAATCTCCGTCTCCAGATCCCTGCGGTACTCTTTCTGTGGACGCACACAGCTCTGCTCACACACACACACAACCTTTCAAAACAGCGTGCGTGTGTGTGTGTGTGTTTTACCTGGTTCAGTATCTGACCGGCTTTTTTAACCCTCAGCAGCTCAGGCGTCTCCTCAAGGCCGACACCTGATAAGCCCCGCCCCTTCACTTCCTGCTCCAGGTCCTTCCTGTACTCCTTCTACAAAGATGGAGGCACACAAGGTTTCCTCACATCCAGCTGACGGTGCCAAAAGGCCTCCACAGGTGTCAGTTATTCACCAAAACATTCCAATGAATAACCTATCCACACCACAACAACCTTCACCTCTTCAGATGGGAGTGTGTGTGTGTGTGTGTGTGTGTGTGTGTGTGTGTTACCTCGCTCAGCAGGCTGCTGGCATGGCGGGCTGTCAGGTATCCCGGCGTTTGGTCTACGTCCACCAAGGCTTTACCCTTCATCTGCTCCTCATAGTCTTTTCTGTACTCCCTCTGAGAGACAGGAGAGACACACAGACACACACACAACAGAGACACACAGACACACACACAGCAGGGACAGAGAGACACACAGACACACACACAGCAGAGGCACACAAAGACACACAGCAGGGACAGAGAGACACATGGAGACACACACACACAGCAGAGACACACACACACACAGCAGGGACAGAGAAATGCACAGACACACACACAGCAGAGACACACACACACAGACACACACACAGACACACAGCAGGGACAGAGAGACACACAGGAGAGACACAGCAGAGCAGAGACACACAGACACACACCAGTGACACATAGAGACACACAGGAGAGACACAGCAGAGCAGAGACACACAGACACACACCAGTGACACATAGAGACACACAGCAGGGACAGAGATTAAACCAGTGTGTGTGTGTGTTAACATTTATGACGCTATGACACAGAGGACATGTGGGACAGACCTGCTGAGTGACCCAACACAGTTTTATGCAGTAAAGAGCCTGATAACTTCATCATGGTGTCACTCCTTCTATTTTACATTTCTACATTGTTCCTTGTTTTATTAATATTCCAGTCTGCTGGACCCTCTGAGTGTACAGATAAAGACACACACACACACACACACTGACAAACACACACACACACACACTTTTTACCTCACTCTGCATCTTCTGAGCTTCTTTGGACACTTTGTATGTCTGAGTGTCTCCAAACTCCATCTGAGAGCGACCTTTAGTCTTCTCATACTCCTCTCTGTACTTCACCTGAAACCCCCAACACACACCCCGTCACACACAACAGAGCAAGTCTACCAGAGGATACAAGCCTGTGTGTGTGTGTGTGTGTGTAAAACCTGGCTGTGCAGCACTGCGTTCTCCTTGTGGTGGAGCTGTTCAGCTGTGTCCAGAGCGATGTGGTAGTGAGCCTTCGTTTGCTCGTACTTCTTCTTGTACTCCACCTGATCTCTCACACACACACACACACACACACACACACACACACTGGTAAACCTCAGGTAAAATCCTCCCTAGAGCTCATGATATGTGGACATGGTGCAGACTTTAATTTTGATGGGTTCAACTTAATGTGTACACATTCTTCTAAAAACACTTCCTGTGTTTTAAAGTGAAGCAAAGTGACTGTGCTGTGTGTGTGTGTGCTGTGTGTGTGTGCTGTGTGTGTGTGTGTGTGTGCTGTGTGTGTGTGCTGTGTGTGTGCTGTGTGTGTGTGTGTCTGTGCTGTGTGTGTGTGCTGTGTGTGTGCTGTGTGTTTTAGCATGCTGCGCAGTGCTTTACGTTGCTCTGCAGCCTGCTGGCGTGCAGGGCGTGCTCCAGCTGCAGGAGGTTCGGCAGGTCTGAGGACCCTTCTGGTTTCTGGTTGGTTTTGTACTTCACCTGGAGGACAGAGGACAGAGGACAGAGGACAGAGGACACGTTAGAGGTTAGAGGTCAGGGCATTCCCACCAAAACATCTCAGTGAGCAGGCGAACACATTCTAAATGGATCGCTGGATGTTTTTTCAGGCTGATTTGGCGCCGGCCTCGGTTCCAGTTTGTCTCCTTCAGGGATCCGGACTGTGTGAGTCTGTTGTGTGCAGCGTTCCTGAACACCAGGCAGCGTTCACACAACAAGCTGTTACATAACTCGGTGAAGTGGGAAGGCTCTGTTCTGTGGCTGTGTGGGCAGCAAGAAGGCTAAAACTGAACATCTCTGAGGGTGTGTGTGTGTGTGTGTGTGTGTGTGTGTGTGTGTGTGTGTGTGTGTGTGTGTGTGTGTTTGTCAGTGTGTGTGTGTGTGTGAGTGAGTGTGTGTGTTTGTGTGTGTGTAACCTGTTCAACTTCTCCCGCTTTCATCCCACAGTCCCTCTCCATTTGCCTTAGAAAGGTTGCCATGGTTACGTCCACACAACAAACAGAGGGTGTGTGTCAAGTGAACCACACACACACACACACACACACACAGCTTGTTTCTTTGGACTCTGCGGTAGAACACAGTTCTGCTGAATCATGTTTATATGATTGTTTTTTTATGTTTTATTGTTGATGTTTGTTTCATATTTTGCTCCATGTGTGTGTAAATAAATAATCTTAATCTCAGTTTAGTGTTACCGGCTGTGCCCTGGTACGCAGCGGGTCATGTGACGCTCACCTGACTGGCCAGAGCAGCGGCAGCCTGCGTGTGCTTGAAGGACAGACAGTCCAGGGGGTTGTACTGAGGCCTCTGGCCCTTTAAATGTCTGTCAAAGTTCTCCTTATATTTCACCTGCAGGAGAGAGAGCAGGGCTGATCATCCAACTGATCATCATCCACACCATGATGTCGTTCTCCATCCCTGGCCCAGTGCATGCTGGGAAAGCTGTGTGTGTTACCTGGCTGGAGAGCTTTGAGACCTCTTTGGCGTGCTGGATGTCGGTTCTATCCAGAAGGGAGCCGTCGCTGTAAACAGGCTGCTTGGTGGTACTCTTATAGGCCACCTACACACACACACACACACACACACACACAAACACACACACACACGTGTGTGTAGAGCACTCACTTACATAATGACATTTCAGTGTTAACAGCAGAACACTTTCTATTATTAATCAGCATCTCTGCTTGGAGAACAGAGCTGTTGTCATGGAAATCATGTTGGACAGGACGTGGTTACATATCCTCACACACACACACACAGACTCACGTCGCTGGCCAGTTTAGCGGCGTTGGTGGCGTTGAGGATGTCGGGCCTGTCAGGCGCCGTGTTGTAGTGATGAAGCTCCTCCTTTCCTTTTCTGTAGCTGACCTGAGAGCAGCGGAGGACACGACGTCACAGCATGAAGACACAACGAGGGCGAAGAGGAGACCTTAAAGGAGCAGCGTGCAGCTGTAACCTCTGTCCTGATGGGGGCGCTGCTGTTTCTGATGTGCTTTAATTCACGTATGGCGAGGCTTACCGCACAGAGCTGATCCTTCCTCTATGGTTGGACAGATCCCACACTAGCTCACTACACCATCTACTGGTTTAAAGTGGTATTCCACTGTGACGTGGTCCACGGCTAGCTTATTGATAACTTCAGCTCACGTCTGCAGTCTACTGGTGTTTTTAAACTAGCTGCTCCTTTAAGTTGTCTCCCTCATAACATTCTGTTGTGTTGTGCTGTGTTGTGTGTCTTTACATCGCTCTGGTTCTTGTTGACCTCCATGGCGTGCTCCACCTCAGGCAGCGTCTTCATGTTGGTGTAGGTGGACTTCCCCTTCTCTCGATTGTACTTCTCCTTATAGAACTTCTGCAGAGAGACCGACAGGAACAGGAAGTGAACAAAACTCTCGCTAATTCACGACAAATCAGATCAGTAGAGGATCAAGGTAAAGGTCTGTGTGTCTGTGTGTGTGTGTCTGTCTGTGTGAGTCTGTGTGTGTCTGTCTGTCTGTGTGAGTCTGTGTGTGTCTGTCTGTGTGTGTGTGTGTGTGTCTGTCTGTGTGAGTCTGTGTGTGTGTGTCTGTGTGTGAGTCTGTGTGTGTCTGTGTGTGTGTGTGTGTGTGTGTTTGTGTGTGTGTCTGTGTGTGTGTCTGTATGTGTGTGTCTGTGTGTGAGTCTGTGTGTGTGTGTGTCTGTGTATGTGTGTATGTGTGAGTCTCTGTGTGTGTGTGTGTGTGTGTGTCAGTGTGTGTGTGTGTAAGCAGGTCAGATAATCCACAGATCTGATCTGATAGTGTGTCAGTGTTGTGGCCGCCTGGCTGCTGTTGTGTAGCTGGTCTACGTTACACGCTCCAGTTAGCGTTACATTGCTCGGTCAGCAGACATGAAACCCGAGGAGCGCCGGGTCGGTGTCCCAGTTCACCCGCAGCTTCCATGTTCTGCCCTGAGGCCGGCTGACACCGACCCATCACCTCCTCTGCAGACACGGCTCCTACGTCTGGCTCAGTGTAACGCCTCTCATGCTTTATTGTCTTCTTTAAATCCTTGTCATGACATCACAGTGTGTTTCCTCTGCACTGTTGTGTTGTGTGTCAGAGTGTTGTGTAGTTGAACAGTCTCTGTATTCTGTGTATTCTCTCATAATCTCTGCTGCACAGTTTAATGTGAGAGCTGAGTGGATTTATATCAGCGCTTCTTCCCGAGGTGTCATCTTCAGCTGTGAAGATGTGTCTAACCCAGTTTATGAGCCTCAGCCTACCAGTGCTGTGTGTGTGTCTGCGTGTGTGTGTGTCTGTGTGCTGTGTGTGTGTGTTGTAGGTCAGTGTCTGTGTGTGTGTCTGTGTGCTGTGTGTGTGTGTGTGTCTGCGTGTGTGTGTGTCTGTGTGTCTGTGTGTCTGTGTGTGTGTGTCTGTGTGCTGTGTGTCTGTGTGTGTGTGTCTGTGTGCTGTGTGTGTGTCTGTGTGCTGTGTGTGTGTGTTGTAGGTCAGTGTCTGTGTGTGTGTCTGTGTGCTGTGTGTGTGTGTGTGTCTGCGTGTGTGTGTGTCTGTGTGTCTGTGTGTGTGTGTCTGTGTGCTGTGTGTCTGTGTGTGTGTGTCTGTGTGCTGTGTGTGTGTGTGTGTCTGTGTGCTGTGTGCTGTGTGTCTGTGTGTGTGTGTCTGTGTGCTGTGTGTCTGTGTGTGTGTGTCTGTGTGCTGTGTGTCTGTGTGTGTGTGTGTGTCTGTGTGCTGTGTGTGTGTGTTGTAGGTCAGTGTCTGTGTCCTCAGGCTGTAGAGCACGTCACAGCTGCTCCCTCTGTTCATGCTTCTGCAGACAAAATGATACCAACACACGCACTGTGTGTGTGTGTGAGAGTGTGTGTGTGTTAAAGTGAGACAGGATGGTGGGGCGTTTAAGTGCCTCCATCTGCTCTGTAAGCTGGGAATCTGTAGCATCTTCACCTCATCATCATCTAGTTTCAGCGCTGATTTTATTCACTCCCATTAAAAAAACTCTAAATTTAAAGAGTCCACACACACACACACACTCTGCCTGCTCTCTGCTGAGTGTGTGGAGCAGCAGGACTTCATCATGGTTAAACACATGTTAATTTAGGGTTAAGGCCTCTGGACTCACGTCGCTCTGCGTCTTGCTCAGCTCCTTGGCGAAGGCGGTCTCGATGGTCTGGGGCATCTGAGCGTACAGACAGCAGCCGGCTTCTTTCTTCCCCGCCTCCTTGTATGAGTTCTGAGACACGACAACCAGTCAGCAGCTGCATGTGTCCCCATGACAGCAGGTTAGAACAGTAACGGCTCACCTCACTGCAGAGCTGAGTCTGCTCTTTGGCGTGTTGAGTGTCTTTGGTCTCCGGCAGCAGAGAGTACAGGCTGTTAGCCAGCTCCTTCCGGCCAGCCTCCTTATATTTACTCTGGGAGCAGATACACAGAATCAATGAAGGCATCAACAGCATTGTGTTTAGAAGGTCTGCGGCCTCCGTCTGAGCTGAGCTGCAGACCAGGTGGGGAGACTTTCTAATGACCAGAAGACCCAATCATTCAAACAACAGCATCACACCCACATATTTTACATTTTACATCATTTATCATCCGTCCATCGCCTGCTCCATCTCCAGGGTCGGGTCATGGGGGCAGCAGCCTCAGCAGTGAAGCCCAGCCTCTCAGCCGCTGGGTCTGCCCCGAGACGCCTCCCCAGGTGGATCGGATGCTCGGAACATCCCAGCCAGGATATGTCAATTATGAGTGTATAGCACACACACACACACACACACACACACACACACACACCTGGCTGTGTGTCTCAGCCATCTCTTTGACAAACTGTGTCTCCAGAGTTTCGGGCAGCAGTGAGTACAGAGTGTGTGGCAGCTCCTCTTTGTCCTTCTTGTACTTCGCCTGGAAGAATAAACACACACACACACATTTACAGCTATCAGCTGAATAAAACTGACTGTGTGTGTGTGTGTCTGTGTGTGTGCAGGATGCTGCGTGTCACCTCGCTCTGCAGCTCTGAGATCTGCTTCACAAACTCCATCTCTTTGGTCTCGGGCATCTGGTGGAACACGGTGCTGCTGATCTCCTGTCGGCCTTTCTGCTTGTATTTGTTCTGGAACACACACACACAGACACAGACACAGACACACACACACACACACACGATAAGCACATGACTGTGAGCTCCTGTTTGTGGTTGCTGCTCCACCCACCTCGCTCTGCAGCTCCATGGCAGCCTTAGCCAGCTTCACCTGCTCTGTGTCGGGCAGCAGGGAGTACAGGCAGCTGCTCAGCTCCTTCCTCCCCTCCTTATACTTCACCTGAAGAGTGAGAATATGTTGTCAGAAACAGACAGACAAATGTTCGTAGAGATGACACATCATCTGTCAGACGTGGTCCCATCACACACTCTAATCAAACATGAGCACGTGTGTGTCTGTACCTGACTCTGCAGCTCCGTGGCCTCCTTGGCGTGCTGCGTCTCCAGAGTCTCGGGCAGCCGATGGTACAGACAGCTGCTCGCCTCCTTCCTGCTCGCCTCCCTGTATTTGGCCTGAAGTCACGAACATGTGTTAGCTGCTGTTCCCTCTCTGCTCCTGGCGTTCATTTCAGGAAACTCTCACCTCGCTCTGCAGCTCAGAGACGCTTTTAGCTAACTGAGTCTCAGCAGTTTCTGGCAGCTGTGAGTAGAAGCTCTGACAGAGGCTCCTCATCCCGTCCTCTCTGTACTTACTCTGCACAGACAGACAGACAGACAGACAGCTGGGACACTCCTCACTCTGTCCCTTGTGTGTGTATGTGTGTGTGTGTGTGTGTGTGTGTTCACCTCGCTCTGCAGGTCAGACATCTTGGCGGCGAGCTGCGTCTCGGCCGTCTGCGGCAGCTGAGCGTACAGACTCGATGCCATGGTCTGCTTCCCGCTCTGCTTGTACTTATTCTGAAGGAAAATATTAAACAACAATTACACACAAAATGTCGCCGGCTCATTTATTCCTAAATAATCATGAATAAAATATACTTCATCAAACACCAGTTAGATTCTGACTGAGTCATTTAGCTGCATGTTGCACGCTGTGTGAGGAGGTTAGTCACATGACCCTGAACCGGATGCTCGTCCTGTAGTGTGGATCACAGATGTGTGCACCTGGCTCTGCAGCTCAGTGACCTCCTTCACACGCTGCGTCTCCAGAGTCTCCGGCAGGCCGTGGTACAGCGAGCTGCTGGCCTCCCTCCTCCCCGCCTCCCTGTACCTGACCTGCAGGGGAAAGAGTCAGTCAGACAGACAGGCAGGCAGACAGACAGACACACAGACAGACAGACAGACAGACAGGCAGACAGACAGTCAGACAGACAGGCAGGCAGACAGACAGACAGACAGACAGACAGACAGACAGACAGGTAGACAGACAGACAGACAGACAGACAGACAGTCAGACAGACAGGCAGGCAGACAGACAGACACACAGACAGGTAGACAGACAGACAGACAGACAGACAGACAGACAGACAGGTAGACAGACAGACAGGCAGACACACAGACAGGTAGACAGACAGACAGACAGACAGACAGACAGACAGACAGACAGGTAGACAGACAGACAGACAGACAGACAGGTAGACAGACAGACAGGCAGACAGACAGACACACAGACAGGTAGACAGACAGACTGACAGACAGACAGACAGACAGACAGGCAGGCAGGCAGGTAGACAGACAGACAGACAGACAGGTAAACAGACAGACAGACAGACAGACAGACAGGTAAACAGACAGACAGGCAGACAGACAGGCAGACAGACAGGTAAACAGACAGACAGGCAGACAGACAGGCAGACAGACAGGTAAACAGACAGACAGGCAGACAGACAGGCAGACAGACAGGTAAACAGACAGACAGGCAGGCAGACAGACAGACAGACAGGTAGACAGACAGACAGACAGACAGGCAGACAGACAGACAGGCAGACAGACAGGCAGGCAGGGGGAAGTCTCCTGCAGCCCTGCAGTGGGTGTGTGTCTGATAACAGCACCAGAATAGACAGCAGCAGGCTGTTTATCTGTGCTGTTTACGTGCTGGAGTGTGTGAGAGGGAACACACACACACACACACACACCTCTGTTTGTCCCTACACTGAAAGACACACATTGTCCTGAGCCTGTGTGTCTCTAAAACCTCTGGGAACCCGTCTGTGGGTCCTTTACATCGCTCTGAGTCACAGACAAATGCAGGTCAGACAGAGACTCTCTGAATGTTGGTCATGTGACTCCATCATGGCTTCCTGCTGGTTGCTGAGGAGGGCGGGACTTTGTGTTTTTACACAATATTTTTTAGAGGATTTTTAACTTGTAGAACTGAGAAGTGGAGATCCTCTGACGGACTGACACAGAGTGTGTTCATGCTGTGTCCTCACCTCGCTGTGTGTCTCAGCCATCTCTTTGACAAACTGTGTCTCCAGAGTTTCGGGCAGCAGTGAGTGCAGAGTGTGTGGCAGCTCCTCTTTGTCCTGCTTGTACTTCACCTTAAAACAACAAAACAAGAAAATGTCGTACTTATTCATTAAATCCAAATATAAACAGAGAGCCCCCTGTGTGATGCGTTCAGGGTCCTCACCTCGCTCTGTATCTCTGACATCTGCTTGGCGAAATGCGTCTCTGCCGTCTCAGGGAGCAGTGAGTACAGGTTCCTGCTGATCTGCTTCTTACCCTCTTCTTTGTATTTAACCTAAGACAAAACACATGTGACCAAACTGAGCATGCTCACTCCGCACAGGCACACGTATAACACATTTAAAGTCCGTGTGTCCCTCACCTCGCTGTAGACGTCTCTCAGCTCTTTAGCCAGCTGCGTCTCCGTGGTGACAGGCAGCTGATGATACAGAGAGCCGCTCGCCTCCTTCTTACTGTCCTCTCTGTACTTCACCTACAACAACACACACAACTCTGAGCTTTCTGGGAGCATGAAGTCCTCAAACACACCCTCCATCAGGAGATGGATTTTCATTGTAGCCAGCTTGAATTTTGAGTCTGTTGCTATTGTCTGCCACACATGGTGCCTTCAGGTACCATCAGAAAGTGGTAACATACCTGACTCTGCAGCTGTGAGACCTCTTTAGCGTGCTGTGTGTCCAGAGTTTCAGGCAGCTTTGAGTACAGACAGCTGGCCACGCCCTTTTTACCGGCCTCTTTGTATTTGGTCTGAAAAGGAAACAGATTCCATCAGACGTCACGTTTAAGTCAGAGGGAACAACTTCTGTCACAGTTTATTTAACCGTACCTCGCTCTGTATGTCAGATACAGCCTTAGCGAACTGGGTTTCGTTGGTCTGTGGGAGCTGAGAGTAAACACTGACCGTCTGACTCCTCTTCCCACTTTCCTTATATCTGTTCTACACATCAGAAGACAAGAAACACGTTAAAACCACACGCTGCCCTCCGTGCTACAGCAAAAACATCCAAACCCTGAAGCAACGTTTCCGGAAAAACACATTTCACTGCTTTCTGTACCTCGCTCTGCATTTCTGTCATCTCTCGGGCAAACTGTGTCTCTGCTGTTTCGGGGAGCTGAGCGTACAGAGACGACGTCATCTCCTTCCTCCCCGCGTCCGAGTACTTTTTCTGTACAGAGAAAGCAAAGGTGAGGATGCACCCGCACGGCGCTGGACGAGGCTCATGTGGTCGTGTTTCATCGAGAAAAAGAGAAGAGACGCGTCCTGTTTCATTAGAAGCGAGCGTGACCTTTGACCTCTGATCACTTCATCTAGAACTCACCACGCAGTGAGTGGTGAAAAATCAATCTTTACAAGATGAAGGGCAGAAACACACAGCGACGCGGCGCCTCACCTCGCTCTGCAGCTCCGTCGCTTCTTTGGCGTGTTTGGTCTCCAGAGTTTCGGGCAGTTTGGAGTAAAGAGACGCCGCCGCCTGCTGCTTCGCTGCCTGCTTATACTTCACCTGACACACACACACACTTACAATCAGCACAGTCTGTTTTTAAACTCTCATCTTTGCTGACCACTGTTATCAGCTCTGCAGCCTATAGGCAGTGACCACTCAGTGACATCAGCAGGCAGATTTATCAGCTGTCAGCCAATGAGGTTCCAGCTTCATGACCTGACTGACCACACGGTGTGTCTCCCTCCTCCTGCTGCAGACATGCTGAAATGTTCCTCAGCCTGTGCTTCGACTGGCTGTAGGAACATGTTCCGACACAGACTGATGTGAATGAAACAAGGACGCTGAATAAACAGCGACCACGATCACATAAAAACCTGCTGTGTCCTCACCTCGCTGTGTGTCTCAGCCATCTCTTTAACGAACTGTGTCTCCAGAGTTTCGGGCAGCAGTGAGTGCAGAGTGTGTGGCAGCTCCTCTCTGTCCTGCTTGTACTTCACCTTAAAACAACAAAACGATCTGTGAGCAGACAGAAAGACACCGAGAGACATGAGAGGAAGAATCAGAGAGGAAGAACCTCGCTCTGGATCTCCGACATCTGTTTGGCAAAATGTGTCTCGGCGGTCTCAGGCAGGAGGTGATAGAGGGACGAGGACGTCTCCTTCTTACAGCCCTGCTTATATTTCACCTGCAACACATGACAGACAGACAGAGAGACAGAAGGACAGGCAGACAGACAGAGAGAGAGACAGAAGGATGGACAGACAGGCAGACAGACAGACAGACAGACATACAGGCAGACAGAGAGACAGACAGAGAGACAGGCAGGCAGGCAGACAGACAGAGAGACAGAAGGACAGACAGACAGGCAGACAGACAGACAGAAGGACAGACAGACAGGCAGACAGACAAACAGAAGGACAGACAGAAAGACAGACAGTGTTACGAAGGTCCAATGATTCTTACAGTCGAGTTTGAACATGTTTACTGAACTCCTCCTGCTCAGAGACTTCCAGCAGGTGGAGGACAGACTCTGTCTCCTTCTCTGACTGGACTGTGCTGTGAGTGTTTGGGTCACCTGACTCTGGAGCTCCGTCACCTCTTTGGCCAGCTCGGTCTGGAGGGTTTGAGGAAGGCTGGAGAACAACGTGGACGGCAGCTCCTTCTGCACGTCCTCTTTGTACTTGACCTGCAGGGACGACAGGACGGGGGTCCTTACACTTCTAAAGACTTCTGTGTGTCTGTGTGTGTGTGTCTGTCTGTGTGTGTCTCTGTGTGTGTCTGTGTGTGTGTGTGTGTGTGTGTGTGTCTCTGTCTATGTGTGTGTGTGTCTGTCTGTCTGTGTGTGTATCTGTGTGTCTCTCTCTGTGTGCGCCCCCACCTGGCTCTGTATCTGAGAGGCCAGCTTGGCGTGTTGAGTTTCCAGAGTCTCTGGCATCACAGAGTACAAACAGCTGCCGGCCTCCTGCCGCCCTGACTTCTTATACTTTGCCTGAAAATACAAAAATTCCAATGTTTGATGCAGGACTACAATCAGAGTGGCTCCCTCCTTCCTTCCCGTCCTCTCAGTCTCACCTCGCTCTGCAGCTCAGAGACACTTTTGGCAAACAGAGTCTCAGCGGTTTCTGGCAGCTGTGAGTACACGCTGTGAGACAGGCTCCTCAGGCCGTCCTCCTTGTATTTGTTCTGCAGTCAGAGACAGAAATCATCTCATCACAGGAAGCTGGTCCATCATGAAGCCAGCGGCCCACTCCGCAGTGCATCACCACAGAGCTCCGCTCCGGTCTGAGGGCGCCGGTCTTACCTGGCTCTGCAGGTTGCTGAGCTCTCGGGCGAGCTGGGTCTCCAGAGTGTCGGGCAGCTGATGGTAAACAGGACACGGCAGCTGCTTCTTAACAGCCTCTTTATACAAGACCTGCAGACACAGAGGGGACATAAACAAAGTTTGTTGTTTTCATATAAACTGCACTTTAAACTGGTTCGATCAGAACTGATACCAGAACTTATCATCATCTGTGTGTACCTGACTCTGCAGCAGCGACGCCTCCCTCGCCTGCTGCGTCTGCAGGGTTTCAGGGAGTCGGTGGTACAGAGACGTGGACGCCTGCTTCTTCGCAGCCTCTTTGTATTTAGCCTGAAGGAAACCATGAGAACTCAGATCAGATCAGGAACAGGACGTCTTGTGGAGGACTTTAGGAGTTCTGAGCTCATGCATTCAGACGCGGTCCCACCTCACTCTGCATCTCTGCCAGCTCCTTGGCATGCTGAGCGTCGGGGGTGTCGGGCAGCAGGGAGTACAGGTTCACACTCATCTCCTTCTTACCGTCTTCTTTGTATTTGACCTTAAAACACAGGCAGAGGGATGAGGACAGAGGTGGAGGAGGGTTCACCCTGCAGCTGGTGGAGGTGAAGCCGTACCTCACTGAGCAGCTCCGTCTGCTGCCTGACAAACTGGGTGTCCAGGGTTTCAGGCATCAGGTGGTACAGGCTGGAGCCGTCTGAGCTCTGCTTGTACTTCAGCTGGAGCAGATCAGTCAGGTTCAAATTAGAGGACACGTTTACACACATCAGACACAGGGATGGAGACACAAACAGGGACAGTAGTCTGTAAACAAATCTAGACTCTCAGGGACAAATCCGTGTTTATCAGAACCAGACACTGTGAACCTGCTGTTGCTGCTCTGTGTGTGACCGTGGTGACTGTACCCTGGTGTCCCTGCTGTTACCTGGCTCTGCAGCTGCGACGCCTCTTTAGCGTGCTGCGTGTCCAGAGTCTCGGGCAGAGTCGAGTACAGGGAGCTCGAGGCTCCTTTCTTTCCTGCTTCTTTGTACTTCATCTGAACACAGAACAGAACAACATGAAGACACTGTTTTACTGGTTGGGTGCACTCAGACCTGCTCCCTCACCTCGCTCTGCAGCTCAGACACTGTTTTAGCAAACTGAGTGTCTGCGGTTTCCGGCAGCTGAGAGTAGAAGCTCTGACACAGGCTCCTCCTGCCGCCCTCCTTGTACTTGATCTAGAAGAGACGGACGCACAAAACATTCATAAACCTGATCCAAATCAGTTCCCCGGCATGGCTGCAGATCAGATGAGGGACCGCTCTCCAGCCGGCGGCGCTGCTTTGATCCTATTTCTGATGCTAATCAGCCAGCGAAGATAGAAACATCAGACGGCATTGGATAAAGGGTGTAGTTATTAATTATGATCAATCACCGCGGCTCAGAGGAGCCATCAGCCAGGGAACGTCTGCATGCTGGAGACCGAGTGCTGATCAGTGCCCTCAGACGCTGACGTTAATGTGATCAAACTCACACATGTAGAAGTAAAAAGAGACAAAAGGATGCAAATATTTGTGACATAAACTCTGACAGCTGTTCATAGGTGCTAAAGAGAGTCCAGGTGTGTGAGCTCTGCTGCAAGTGTGGATTCACCTCGCTCTGCAGGTCCGTCATGTCTCTGGCGAAGCTGGTTTCTGACGTATCGGGCAGAGTGGAGTACAGAGAGCTGGACAGGTCCTTCCTCCCGCTCTCCTTGTATCTAACCTGTCATCAAAGCCGTGAAAACCTTCAGTTTCAGGTCTTTTTCCTTCCAACATGGAGACCAGTGTCCACCATGCAGAGATGTGTCCACAGCTCGTCACCTCACTGAGCAGCTCTGCAGCTTCTTTAGCGTGCTGCGTCTCCATGGTGTGAGGCAGCAGGGAGTACAGGCAGCTCTGCGCCTCCTTCTTACCGGCCTCCTTGTACTTGGTCTGAAATGTGAATGAACACAGAGCTGGATGACGTTTCTGCAAATAAACTGAAACAGAGGTCAGCACCCAGAGTGTGTGTGTGTGTGTGTGTGTGTGTGTGCTGTACCTCACTCTGCAGCTCGGACAGCTGTTTGGCCAGCTGTGTCTCGGTGGTCTCTGGCAGCTGATGGTACAAACTGCTCTGGATCTTCTGCTTCAGACCCTCCTTATACTTCACCTGCAGGAGATGGAGGCAGACTGAACGACTGACACAGTTTAACAAATAACCCAGAAACAGTGAATCTTTGGGTTTTGTTATGAATGACAAACAGCAGGAGTACCTCACTCTGCAGGTTGGACACCTCTTTAGCGTGCTGTGTGTGGATGGTCTCAGGCAGCAGAGAGTACAGGTTGATGTTCAGCTCCTTCTTTCCGTCCTCTTTATACTTCACCTGGAGAAGAAACAGACACTCAGTGTGTGTGTGTCTGTGTGAGTGTGTGTGTGTGTGTGCAGTAGTGTCTCTTACCTCACTGAGCAGCTCGGACACTTCTTTGGCGTGAGCGGTCTCTAAGGTCTCGGGCAGCTGGTGGAAGAAACTGGAGGAAAGTCCTTTCTTCAGGGCTGACCTGTACTTCAGCTGGAGAGACAGCAGCACAGACAGCAGCACGGACAGCAGCACAGACAGACAGCAGCACAGACAGCAGCACAGACAGCAGCACAGACAGACAGCAGCACGGACAGCAGCACAGACAGACAGACAGCAGCACGGACAGCAGCACAGACAGCAGCACAGACAGACAGCAGCACGCACAGCAGCACAGACAGACAGCAGCACAGACAACAGCACAGACAGACAGCAGCACGGACAGCAGCGCAGACAGACAGCAGCACGGACAGCAGCATGCACAGACCGCAGCACAGACAGACAGCAGCACAGACAGCAGCACGCACAGCAGCACAGACAGCAGCACAAACAGACAGCAGCACGGACAGCAGCACAGACAGCAGCACAGACAGACAGCAGCACAGACAGCAGCGCGGACAGCAGCACAGACAGCAGCACAAACAGCAGCACAGACAGACAGCAGCACAGACAGCAGCACAGACAGACAGCAGCACAGACAGCAGCACAGACAGCAGCACAGACAGACAGCAGCACAGACAGCAGCACAGACAGACAGCAGCACGGACAGCAGCACAGACAGCAGCACAGACAGCAGCACGCACAGCAACACAGACAGACAGCAGCACAGACAGCAGCACAGACAGACAGCAGCACGGACAGCAGCACAGACAGCAGCACAGACAGACAGCAGCACAGACAGCAGCACAGACAGACAGCAGCACGGACAGCAGCACAGACAGACAGCAGCACGCACAGCAGCACAGACAGACAGCAGCACAGACAGCAGCACAGACAGACAGCAGCACGGACAGCAGCACAGACAGCAGCACAGACAGACAGCAGCACGCACAGCAGCACAGACAGACAGCAGCACAGACAGACAGCAGCACGGACAGCAGCACAGACAGCAGCGCAGACAGACAGCAGCACGGACAGCAGCACGCACAGCAGCACAGACAGACAGCAGCACAGACAGCAGCACAGACAGCAGCACGCACAGCAGCACAGACAGACAGCAGCACAGACAGACAGCAGCACAGACAGTCAGCTACACAGGTTTGGGCTGAACACACACTTTCAACAACATTATTCACTCAAAGCTCAACTAAAGCGCCAAAAAGATGCAGAAACACTTTGAACTCTTCTTACTGCACCTCACACCATCTTTACTGTGTGTGTCTCTGTGTGATGTCATGATGAAGTCACTGTGAGGTGTGCTCACCTCGCTCTGCAGCTCAGACGCCTCCTTGGCGTGCAGCGTCTCCAGCGTCTCGGGCAGCGTGGAGTACAGAGAGCTGCTCACCTCCTTCTTTCCCTGTTTGTACTTCATCTGAGAAAAAACCACAGGAGTTATCAAGATGAAAGACGGACAGCAGGACAGCAGAGACAGCAGAGACACCAGGACAGCAGAGACAGCAGAGACAGCAGGACAGCAGAGACAGCAGAGACAGCAGGACAGCAGAGACAGCAGAGACACCAGGACAGCAGAGACAGCAGACACAGCAGAGACAGCAGAGACAGCAGAGACACCAGGACAGCAGAGACAGCAGAGACACCAGGACAGCAGAGACAGCAGGACAGCAGAGACAGCAGGACAGCAGAGACACTCTGGCTGTGGTCTCATTCCTCACCTCGCTCTGCAGCTCAGCCACATTTTTAGCGAACTGCATGTCAGCGGTCTGTGGCAGCTGACTGTAGATGCTCTGAGAGAGGCTCTTCCTGCTGCTCTCTTTGTATTTACTCTGTGAGACAGAAACATGAAGATGAATGAATCACACACAGTAACATTGACCAGACCTGGGTCGTGTTGGATGAACACATATCAGTGTCCTCACTGATCGACCCCGACAGCCTCATTAGTGCAGCCTGTAAAGTGTAACTGAAAGGCTGCAGCTCGTCCAGGCTGGTACCTCGCTCTGCAGGTCCGTCATGTCTCTGGCGAAGGTGGTTTCTGACGTATCGGGCAGAGTGGAGTACAGAGAGCTGGACAGGTCCTTCCTCCCGCTCTCCTTGTATCTAACCTGTCATCAAAGCAGTGAAAACCTTCAGTTTCAGGTCTCTTTCCTTCCAACATGGAGACCAGTGTCCACCATGCAGAGATGTGTCCACAGCTCGTCACCTCACTGAGCAGCTCTGCAGCTTCTTTAGCGTGCTGCGTCTCCATGGTGTGAGGCAGCAGGGAGTACAGGCAGCTCTGCGCCTCCTTCTTACCGGCCTCCTTGTACTTGGTCTGAAATGTGAATGAACACAGAGCTGGATGACGTTTCTGCAAATAAACTGAAACAGAGGTCAGCACCCAGAGTGTGAGTGTGTGTGTGTGTGTGTGTGTGTGCTGTACCTCACTCTGCAGCTCGGACAGCTGTTTGGCCAGCTGTGTCTCGGTGGTCTCTGGCAGCTGATGGTACAAACTGCTCTGGATCTTCTGCTTCAGACCCTCCTTATACTTCACCTGCAGGAGATGGAGGCAGACTGAACGACTGACACAGTTTAACAAATAACCCAGAAACAGTGAATCTTTGGGTTTTCTTATGAATGACAAACAGCAGGAGTACCTCACTCTGCAGGTTGGACACCTCTTTAGCGTGCTGTGTGTGGATGGTCTCAGGCAGCAGAGAGTACAGGTTGATGTTCAGCTCCTTCTTTCCGTCCTCTTTATACTTCACCTGGAGAAGAAACAGACACTCAGTGTGTCTGTGTGTGTGTGTGTGTGTGTGTGTGCAGTAGTGTCTCTTACCTCACTGAGCAGCTCGGACACTTCTTTGGCGTGAGCGGTTTCTAAGGTCTCGGGCAGCTGGTGGAAGAAACTGGAGGAAAGTCCTTTCTTCAGGGCTGACCTGTACTTCAGCTGGAGAGACAGCAGCACAGACAGCAGCACAGACAGCAGCACAGACAGCAGCACAGACAGCAGCACAGGTTTGTGTTGAACACACACTTTTAATAACATTATTCACTCAAAGCTCAACTAAAACCCCACAACGATGCAGAAACATTTTGAACTCTTCTTACTGCACCTCACACCATCTTTACTGTGTGTGTCTCTGTGTGATGTCATGATGAAGTCACTGTGAGGTGTGCTCACCTCGCTCTGCAGCTCAGACGCCTCCTTGGCGTGCAGCGTCTCCAGCGTCTCGGGCAGCGTGGAGTACAGAGAGCTGCTCACCTCCTTCTTTCCCTGTTTGTACTTCATCTGAGACCAAACCACAGGAGTTATCAAGATGAAAGACGGACAGCAGGACAGCAGAGACAGCAGAGACACCAGGACAGCAGAGACAGCAGAGACAACAGGACAGCAGAGACAGTAGAGACAGCAGAGACACCAGGACAGCAGAGACAGCAGAGACAGCAGAGACACTCTGGCTGTGGTCTCATCCCTCACCTCGCTCTGCAGCTCAGCCACATTTTTAGCGAACTGCATGTCAGCGGTCTGTGGCAGCTGACTGTAGATGCTCTGAGAGAGGCTCTTCCTGCTGCTCTCTTTGTATTTACTCTGTGAGACAGAAACATGAAGATGAATGAATAACACAGTAACATTGACCAGACCTGGGTCGTGTTGGATGAACACATATCGGTGTCCTCACTGATCGACCCTGACAGCCTCATTAGTGCAGCCTGTAAAGTGTAACTGAAAGGCTGCAGCTCAGGTCGCCTTCTCAATGCTTTTTCTGCAGGTAATCAGAAGCGTGACGACCAAAACCACGAGCTGACAACGCTGCAGCGGGAGCTCGAGCCTCCATTTCTCCACCTGCTTTAGTCTTAAATCAGAAACATGCTGCCTCAGCTTTACAAGCATTTTGTGGTCTGCAGCTCTCACTGGTTTTCATTAGCCAACAGTGCTAAAGCTTTTTAAAACTGTTCATGTGAAGAGACGCTGACCAGCTACACGTCCTCCAGGCGAGGTTCAGGTGTGTTATGTAAATGTATGGACACCAGTGGAGTGGAGGACACGGTATGATATCCATCACGACCCAATGAAGAAAGAGTCACATGACTCTCTTCCAGGCTGGTACCTCGCTCTGCAGGTCCGTCATCTCTCTGGCGAAGCTGGTTTCTGACGTATCAGGCAGAGTGGAGTACAGAGAGCTGGACAGGTCCTTCTTCCCGCTCTCCTTGTATTTAACCTGCTCAGATTAAACACAGAGAAACGAACAGCGGGCATGTTTACCAGCTGCAGCTCGACGAACACACACAGATTAACACAGGAAGTGGAGCGGCTCTGACCTCACTGAGCAGCTCTGCGGTCTCCTTGGCGTGCTGGGTCTCCAGAGTTTCAGGCAGCAGAGAGTACAGGCAGGTGTTCACCTCCTTCTTCCCAGCTTCTTTATATTTCACCTGCAGACGTCAGAAGAAACACTCAGGCTGACGCATCAAATAAACAAATATATCCAGAGATTAAATCACTTCATCGTCTCTCAACTTCACAACGGTCTTTGAATGCACCATGTGTGTGTGTGTGTGCTGTACCTCACTCTGCAGCTCGGACAGCTGTTTGGCCAGCTGTGTCTCGGTGGTCTCTGGCAGCTGATGGTACAAACTGCTCTGGATCTTCTGCTTCAGACCCTCCTTATACTTCACCTGCAGGAGATGGAGGCAGACTGAACGACTGACACAGTTTAACAAATAACCCAGAAACAGTGAATCTTTGGGTTTTGTTATGAATGACAAACAGCAGGAGTACCTCACTCTGCAGGTTGGACACCTCTTTAGCGTGCTGTGTGTGGATGGTCTCAGGCAGCAGAGAGTACAGGTTGATGTTCAGCTCCTTCTTTCCGTCCTCTTTATACTTCACCTGGAATGATCAGAATCAGCACTTTGTGTTTGTTGTGACCTTCGACCTCCATGTGTGTGGTTTGATGATGTCACCGTACCTCACTGAGCAGCTCTGAGACCTCCTTGGCGTGAGCCGTCTCTAAGGTCTCTGGGAGGAGGGAGTACAGGCTGGAGCTGATGCCTTTCTTACCCGACTCTTTGTACCGCATCTGAAAACAGAGACGTGTTTTTAACCAGTTGTGAAATGAAGGAGTTCCTCCAAGTGAGGCGGTGCTCTCACCTCGCTCTGCAGCTCAGCCACACTTTTAGCGAACTGAGTCTCTGCTGTCTCTGGGAGCTGAGAGTAGAAGCTCTGGGAGAGGCTCCTCCTGCCGCCCTCTTTGTATTTACTCTGAGAGAGGAGCACACAGCAGGCTGTCAGCAGCTGTTTCCTGTCTACAGGTCAGTGTGTCTGAAGTGTCGTACCTCACTCTGCATCTCAGTCATCTCTCTGGCAAACTGGATCTCTGAGGTGTCGGGCAGCTGGGAGTACAGAGAGGACGGAGCGCCTTTAACCAGCACCTTCGGCCGATAATTCACCTGAGGGAGAGGCAGGACTTCATGGAACAGTACTGACCCACTGTGTGTGTGTGTGTGTGTGTGTGTGTGTGTGTGTACCTCACTCTGCAGCTGTGACACCTCCAGAGCATGCTGTATCTCTGGAGTGTCTGGGAGCTGGGAGTACAGGGAGATGGAGGCCTTCCTCTTTCCGTCTTCTTTGTACTTTTTCTGAAACAGGAATCAGATCATCTGCTGCATTAAACTCTGTGTGTGTGTGCGCGCACTGTGCTGATGAAACCTGTTGAAATATCTATGAGTACCTCGCTCTGAAACTCGTGCACCGTCCGGGCCAGCTGCATCTCGGCGGTTTCAGGAAGCTGAGAGTACAGACTGCTGCTCAGCTCCTTCCTTCCCTCCTCTTTGTATTTGTTCTGAGGAACATTCATCCATTCATCAGACACTTGTTGTTATTGACATGTGCATCATTCATCCCCTCACCACCCACCCATCATCCACCCATCATCCACCCATCAGTCCATCCACCCATCCATCCATCCACCCATCCATCTATCATCCATCCATCCATCCACCCATCCATCTATCATCCATCCATCCATCCAGCTATCATCCATCCAGCTATCATCCATCCATCCATCCATCCCTTCCCCATCAATCCATCCATCCATCCATCCAGCTATCATCCATCCATCCATCCATCCATCCATCCATCCATCCATCCATCCACCCATCCATCCATCCATCCATCAATCCACCCATCCATCTATCATCCATCCATCCATCCATCCCTCCAACCATCCATCCATCATCCATCCATCCATCCATCCCTCCAACCATCCATCATCCATCCATCCATCCATCATCCATCCATCCATCCATCCACCCATCTGACCTCGCTCAGTATCTCAGTCAGCTCTTTGACAAACTGGGTCTCTGTGGTTTCTGGCAGCAGAGAATAAAGAGACGAGGAGATCTCTGTCTTTATGTTTCCTTTGTATTTAACCTGAAAAACAAAATAAAGTCTTCATGGTTTGTTTCAATGTTTCCTGTGTGAATCACATGTGGTGGTGCTGATTGAGTACCTCACTCTGCAGCTCTGAAGCCTCTCTGGCGCGCTGCGTCTCCGGAGTCTCCGGCAGGATGGAGTACAGAGAAACCGCCGCCTCCTTCTTCCCCTCCTCTTTGTACTTGGACTGAAAGAGTCAGAGAGTCAGACGGTGGGTCGATGAGAGGGTGAATGACAGCTCTCATGAGTAGAGCGGAGTGTGCTCTGACCTCAGAAATCACAGCGCTGATGTTCTTGGCGTGGATGAGTTCAGCTCCGGGCACAAACAGACTCTGACCCTTCATCTTCTCAAAGTCCTCCTTATACTTGACCTGCAGGAAGGCGCAGACATCAGTGTGTGTGTGTGTGTGTGTGTGTGTGACTAATATCACATGTGAGCTGAACTTCTGCTGCACATCCCAGGAGGGATGCTGTGTGTTGTTTTCCTCCTTCGTCCCGTCAGGCAGCATAAATTAAGATGTTTTTGTGTATCTGTTACTTTACATCCAAAACCTCCATTATACCACTGGAGGGTATTCTCATTAAAAACTCTGTTTTCATGAGCACATCCACTGAACACCCAGCACGGGATTACATAGCTCACATAAATATGACAGGAAGTGCTCCACATTCCTGGTTAAAGGACGTGTAGGGCCTACACCCTTTGGTGGTCTTACATGAGAGGAATGGTTCGTGGCTAGCTGGTTAGCATGCTTGCTTCGACCAAGTTAACAGCAGACGGAGGGACTAGCCTTCTTTGTCCTGTGTGTGTGGTGTACTGATGAAGTCGTGTACTGGACAAACTTTATTTTAAACATGAGCCGCATGATTTGGCTGCTTCTGATTGGACGTTTGGCCAAACGACAGACTGGCAGATTTTCTGTACAGACTCGGGAGAAAAATGGAATTAATCCACAGATGACAAGCTGTCGCTGCCCGTCTGTGAGCAGGAACCAGCGCGGGGTTAATGCTGGGACCAAATACTTTCTACAGACCGGCGACAGTGTGAGGTCACGCTCTGTGTCATCACAAGCACTTTATACAATACAAGTGTATGCATAGTGAAGGTGGTTTCCTACTCAGCATCACTTTAAAATATCTCCATGGTAACAGCATCGTCGTCGAGCTTCAATGGAACATTTTAGGACGGTGACTAAAGTGATGAAGAGAATTCTGTGATCACGTTTCCTCAGATGTGAGGCCAGGCGGCAGGGCGACAGCAGCTGGAGGCAGAAAGTGAAGATGATTTCATAAAGTAGGTTGACTTGCCTCCACTGTAGCTGATGAGTCATGTTTGCTGTTGCAAACAGCCGAGCTGCCAAGTTTGACTCACTCCAGGGAATCAATATCTCACCCTCCCACATCCGACAGAAACACTCACCCTCATTCAGCGTTTCACTGCCGCAGATCTGCTCCAAGAGCTGCAGCAGAAGCGCTTTCTCCTTCTGAATAAAGAGCCAAAGCTGCATCTTTGAAGGGCTGTTACCAACGGCAACGACTCGAGATCGGGAAAAACAGGATGGCACATTTCTGACAAACATGTTTCACATCCAGAAGCAGTTTTATCAAAGCTGCAGCAGGTTTTATTCGTTGTCTCGGTTTTCCATCATGGGTTTAGCCTAACTAGCAGCCAGGCCCTGATTGGTCCACCCGTGCCAGACTTCTGCGGTTTAATCTCAAGCATTAGTGGAAGGATCGCCACGGAGTCTGAAGTCTTTTTGACTTGCTGAATGTTAGCATGCTAACATGCTACGACAGCCTCATCTCTGTGTGCGTTCATCTCAAAGCACCACTGTGAATTCAAATCTTAAACTAAAGACATGTAATAAAGAGGACAGCTACTTCCTGTATGTGTCACATGGCCCCTTCAGGAGGTCAGCAGGAAGGCGTCACCTGACCTGTGCTGCTGCATTACTGTAAAGTGTATCTTTGGTGAACTCACCTCGCTGACGAGCAGGCTGCACCTCCTGTTAAAGGCCGGGTCGGGTAGAGGGGGCTTCACATCAGAGGAGGCCTGAAAACACACAACATTCAGAGTTAGACGACAGTGAAGGTGTTATGCAGACAGATGTAAGCACAAAGCTGTGCTGCTGTTCTAAACGTTTAAATGCAAACAAACCTAAAGGAGGATCCTCACACCACATGCTTCTCATTCTGTTGCTCCTCAGACTAATCACAGGACAGCATGAAGAATCTGACCCAGCTAATAATACTGAGACCTGAGAGAGGAGCCTTCCCTCATTCATGCCCCGTTAATCTCTCCCCTCTCTTTAACAGGCCCGATCCAGTCCACAGAATCTCACTATCAAAGGCTAATAATGGCACATTTTCATTTGTTTCACTAATCCCCTCTAAGCTCTTAGAAAAAACCTGCGGTGCCAGGCGACACCCTGCGCCAAGGTCAACAGAGAGACGCACAGTCAGGGCTGAGCCAAGGCTTCCTGCCTCTCAGCAGATTTCAGCTTCAAAGAACAGCTTCGGTTTGGGAACGCTGAGTGTTCAGCAGGGAAATATTTTATTATGAGGTCTCCTACCAGCCTCTGCGTGTTTGTGACGTTAGATGAAGATCACCTGCTGAAACTACCTGGTTCTAACCTCTCCTCAGGTTTAGATGCTCTCTGATAATTAATGTTGGATTCAAACGTCTCACCTCAGACTCCCACTGACCCAGCAACCGCTTTGCTGTAGTCTCCTCACTCTCACTATCTCCTTCCTCCATCTCTTCATCATCTTCCTCCGTTACTTTGTTGCTTTCAGCCTCCTCCTCCTCCTCTTCATCTGTCCTGTTAACATTTGTGGTCTCCTCAGATGTCACAGTCATCTCCTGGAAAGACTCGTCCTTCCTTCCGTCTCCTGTCACAATCCATTCTGTCTCTGGACCTGGAGCTGGAGCCTCCTCTTCCTCCATGCTGTTCACCTCTGAGGTAAAAGGACACATCACGTGTCAAAGCAGTGAAACAAACAGGACAACAAAGGCTGTTAGAAAGTCAACTGAAAGAACGATGGAAACAAAGCGACACAGGACACAGTGGAGAGGTGCAGGACAGCTACAGACCCATGGTGGAGTCGTCCATCAGACAAACCTCGCCTGGTTTTTCTCTGAAATATGTCTCATGCAGGACAAAAGTCAGACATCCATTCAAGAACCCCTGTCAACTTCAACCAATCAGTTCGCAGAGGAAACAACCTTTGTCAAAAGCTAGCATGTAGCAGCTAGCATGTAGCAGCTAGCATGTGTGTAGAGGACTGTGAGGACAATATGAGCATAAAGTCACTTTGATTGAAACAAACCGATCAAAGCAGAAAAGTCTTCATGAAGCAATAGACACAGAACTGACAGCACTTCCTGACTGGACTCTGATTGGTCAGACCCAAACCTGTCTTCACCTTAAATGTTTTTTATTTTGCTGAACAGTTTTGAAATAATCTGTTGGTCTGGTTTAAAATCCACCTGAGAGCTTTCAGCCAATCAGATGCGGCCAGGCAGCGTTAACACTGAACAGTGGCAGACATTTGCGATAAAGTCGGACCAGGAACAAACAGGCTAATTTCTGAGGTCACATGGTTACAGAAAATCTTCTTGTGTCCACTTTGTCACGGCCGCCATTAGTCAGCCGGCTCACAGCTTCTTCACAGTCACGGCCACCAAGGTCACCTGTCAGCCTGCTCCGCCACCATCGAGTTGTTTTCAGATTATGTAAGTCGGAGTCCCCCTCTCTGGTTTCTCCGGGTTCTCCTGCTTCGAATCTTCAGCTCTGCACTCACCTTCTTTCTGTGGTTTTCTCTCCGCGTCCTGGTTTTCCATTTGGATTCCTCTGTTTGGGTCAGATTTTTCCCTCACTGTGCTGATCAATCCTCCACCTCGAGGCTTCTTGGATGTAAGCTTTTAGGTGTCTGACACCTGTCCTCACCCTTCTCAGGTTCAGGTTTTACCTTTATCTCACAAAGTAAAGCTGTCAGTGGCTGAGCGACCTCGCCCGCTCTCTGACCGTCTGCTCTGATGGACGAAATGTCTTCACTGGGTAACCTCTTATCACCTTTAACGTCTACATTTAGCCCTCCACTCAAGACCTTATCACTGCCCTGACCTTCATCTCAATCACAGGGCCAGTTCTGGGTACAGTATGTGTGTGAGTGTGTGAGTGTGTGAGTGTGTGTGTGTGTGTGTGAGTCAAGTGTTGTTAGAAATGTACCAGGACTATATGCACTGACTGATCTGGCCACCTCGAGGCAAATAAATATGGATGAAACAAGTCTAAATACCATTAAAACAAGGGTGTAATATTAAAATGTAGGTCTATATGGATCTAGCCCCTAGAGGCCATAGGAGGAACTGCAGCTTCTGACACATCATCTCAGCCTCGGGGGTTCCGGCTGGCTAAGAACACTCTGAAGTTTCAACATGATGAGACAAGTCAAACCACATGAACCCACCCCAGCGCTACCAAAAACTGCAGTTCCCCAAGTGGCCACTGGATGGCTAAGTCCAAAAGTGAGTCAATCCTCATTAAACCAGCATGTTTACAGCACAGACTGTAAGTAAAGTTGGGTGCAGCCCTGTGAACGGTGCTGAAGCTCTATCCCGGCCTTCTAGATTCACTTTCTAATATCTCGGGAAGACTTTCTTACCTCGATACATAAAACCTAACCTACAAATGCATCAGTTACCATGACAACTATCACATTATATGATAATGTGGGCAGGCAGATGCACTGTTGACGCTGCCGTCGGAGGCCGGCGCATGTTTTTCACTGCTCACAGCTCACTCTGCAGACGCTCAGAGGAAAAACCACAGAGAGACTCAGGGGAGAAATAATTAATCAGGTCTTTAAACACATCGTCAGTTTAGTGGCCTGAAAAACAGCTGAGTCCTGGCTGCACCTCATCAGCCAGCATCACAGTAAACAACACACTCCGGGGAATAGAAATCTGTCTCCTCTTGGAGCTAATTTGGGAGAAGAGGTTTCTGTTTTTGCCTCACTGACCAGGAGTGCTGCCTCTCAGAGCCTGTTAATGAATTCTGAAACACAAAGCTCTTCCTGGTAGAAACGCATGTGATGTCGTCCTGATGTGAACCAGCCTCGCTGCTCCGCAGACTCCACTGAAATACAGATGAATCCCAATCCACATAATGCCTCTGAGATCAGAGCCTTTTTACAGGAGGCCTGTGAAAGTCAGACTTTTCTAATTAGCTTGTACGATAATACTTTCACATGATGACGACATGAGCACATCTGACAGAGACGCTGCTTTGAACCTGATTCCTTACAGGTGAGGACCTCTGGGCTGGACAGGTGCTGGACGATGGTGGACTTGTGGTCTAGATCTGGTTGATCTTCCTGCTGTGTGTCTCCACTGTGGCTGTTTGGACCAACGGCTCATCTGTGGCTACAAACTGCTGCAGAACTCTCTCAGGGTCCAACACAGAGAAGACAGACTGTCTCTGAATCTGGCCTTCAGCTGACCCACATTCAGCTGACAGCAGATTGTGGAGACCTGCAGCTCCATGCAGATGTGCCCCTGTGTTATTAGATCATGTCAATAGTCTCCTGTGTGATGACTGTAACAGGCTTTGCAGAATGGGGGTTGTCTTCTGGGCTCTTCTGTAGAAAGACCGTTCAACGGTGATGTCACCATGTCTTCATGGACATACCTGAGACTGAGGACAACTGCAGGAAGGCCGATGTTCTTTTTTTTGCACAGTCCCCTCCTTAGGATCAATTTGGAGGTCTGAACCACAGTACATTCTATCTTTTTAACTATATGCACAATAAAAACAACTTTGTCCATTTATCTACTGACGCAACAGCAGCAACCATTAGTGTCCATTTTGATTCAAGGACAGACAGCCGACAATTCAATTCTCCCTGCATCACTGTTCCATCAGTCATTCAACATGCAAATAAAAGCCCAGCAGATAAAGGTCAATACACATCAGGAAACCACCAGCTGACATCATAGCCTGCACAAATTCCTCCTTCTACTCTCTCTCCTCTTCAACCTTCTCCAATCTTCCTCCTCTTCCTCCTCCTCTTAATAACACCACCAGGTCAACCTTGAAAAGAGCTGAGTAATAAAATCAAACTGTGTGGGCTGCTGAATGTCAACCCATTCCAGAGCGAGGAGGCGATGTGTGTGTCTGTTCATTAAAGCCGAGCAAATGAGGAGAGAGAGCTGGTGGAGTGTAAACACACAGGACGATGATCGCTGGGTCAGGTAAACAGAGGGGACGACAACACAACGCACAACAACACAGGGGACGTGTGTCTCCTTTAAGTTACCGTTCTATCCAGACAAACTCTTTTCAATTTATTTAATCTCCTGCTGAACAGATTCATTCCACGGCCCATCAAAATCTAATTTGTCCCACAAGAGTTTCAGAATGAAATAAAAATGCAAACAAACACAAGGAAGACGAGTCTGCACCAGAAGAACAACAGTGTCTACGCACCGCTGCGCCCTCCTGAGGCGGAGTGGGTGAACACTCGTCACCTCACCTGAACCAGCTGTTGGTTCCAGCAGACCTGAGCCATTCCAGGCTAAGGCTGGTGCTAACCAGCCGACACAACCCAGCCTCCTGCTATGAGCTGAGGACCAGAACTAACACGTGAAGTGGAGTCTGAGAGAAGTCTGGACCGAGACAGACGGAGAAAGGAGACGATGACCAGAGAGAGGAGGGCACACACTACCTTGGCATCATTCGCTGGGTTCCCCGGGTCATCGGGACACGTGTAGAACATCTGTATGCACACATCACATCACATCACAACAACTCTTTAACAGAAGCAGGACAGTTCAAACAACCTGAAAACGTACTTACACTTCTGAGAAGTAGAAGAAGAAGCTCCTCTTCAAACAGCCCGTGATGTCATCAGCACCAGGTGACTCCATCGTGTGTGTGTGTGTGTGTGTTAGTGCTCGCTGACCAAAGTGCACCCTCACATTCATGCTTCACCTCACACACTCCGACACAGATGTGGTGTGTGTGTGTGTGTGTGTGTGTGTGTGTGTGTGTGTGTGTGTGTGTGCACATACGTTACTGATCTGCTCCTGAGTCTTTCTGAGTCTCTGCATCTCTGGAGTGTCGGACACGATGCTGAAGCCTCGGCCTTTACTCTCCTCAAAGTCCTTCTTGTACTTCACCTGCAGGAGTGAAGCAGAAGCTCCATCACAACATTCAGCCTCAAAGAAGCAGAGAAGGTGTTTACATGTGGAGGCGGAAAAGAAAGAACAATGCACCCACGGGAGGAGAAGAAGGACCAGAATGCACTGCAGCTACATCACAAAGAGAAGCTGCCGGCGTAACACAACTTCTGAACTGAGTAACAGGCGGGTGAAGCAGCTACGCTGTGCTGCTGTATAATCATACCTGACGGTGGATTTCAGCTGTGAATGTGCCCACACAGTGGAAATAATTACAGCGCTCAGATTCACAATCAGCTTCACACAGCATGAGGAGAACTTTAAATGTACTGTAATTGCTCCACGTACAGTGAGAGCAGTGACGTTCGGGGTGTGAAAACCAGAGAGGCTTTTATTTCTGGCTTTCACCGGGTCCCACACACATTACATCCAATCACCTGAAAGGGCTATTTCAAGCCCCACAGTTTAGACTGATCAATGGTTACTTCCTCATTGTACAGTGAGTGAGTCTGTGTGTCCCAAACCAGCTGTTTGAAAGTGATTCTGCTTTAAAAGCTCAGCAGAAACAACCCTGTTCACCGGCACAGAGAACACTGTAAGAACCGTCAGACTTTACGATGGTGCTTGAATGCATCACGTCTGCTCGCTGCAGTGTATTATTTAACAATAAAGCAGGAAGCCATGATGGAGTCACATGTATCTGTCTGATCTGCAGCTGATTTCTGTCTGAATCACTGATTTGTAGAGGCTGTAAAATGCAAACATATGATCAATCAAGTCCCAGCCAGGTGTGTGGTCCTCCTGACCATACATCTGTAAACTCTGACAAAAAGCTCCAAATCTTCGCTGCATCACCGCTGACCAGAGCAGCAGGGGGGGCGGCCCGCCGCACTTCAGCTCAACCTTCAAACATAATGTCATCCTGCTGGTGTCTATCAGTCATCAATAACAGCCCATTAGCCCACCAAACAGACTTACATAACATAACTCACACAGCAAGGGTGTGTGTGTGTCTGTGTGATTGTCCCTGTTCTCAATACAAAGCAGATTAAATCCCAATTCATCAGCCTGAGGCTCCCTGCTGAGCTAATATGACAAACTAATGAGCTAAACTCTCTCTCTCTCTCTCACTCACACACCAGGGACAGGTGGCACCAATGCTAGACAGCAGATACATTCAGTGAAGAAAGAACTGTCTGGTGTCCAGTTCAGGAGATGTGATGTGATGTGATGATGTGTTTTATATCTGTGGATGCTCTCATTCATCCAGGTCAGAGTCATTTCCAAGAGTTTAAATCGAGGCAACTGGACTCAAGGACTGTTTTTTGAAGACGTTTCGCAACTCCCCCAAGTGGCTTCTTCAAAAAACAATCCTTGAGTCCAGTTGCCTTGATTTAAACTCTTGGAAATGATGATGTGTTTTCAAATGTTTACTCTGAAACAGCCAGCAGACGAATAGGGTGCAGTTAAAAGTCCAGATGTTATTGGCTGTCAGTGGCTTTTTCTCCTCCTCAGCTCTGTTGGTTTTTGTCTGTCTCTGTTCTGGCTCAGATTAGTATGAAGACATCAGTCAGTCATCCATCCATCCACCTTCAGCAGTCTAAGCAGAGACGGCCAGACTTCCGTCTGCCTGGACACTTTTTTCTGCTCTACTGGGGGAATCCCAAGACATTAGGAGGAGCCAGCTGAGGTACTCGGGCTCGGGTCCCCTGCACGCCTTCCTGGTAAGGTGTTGTCCCATCAAGCGGGGGCCCAGGACATGGAGGAGAGACTCTGTCTTTTGGTTGGCCTGGGAAGGCCTCTGAATTCCCCCCCGAGGAGCTGACAGGGCCAGGAGCAAAGGCTCGGGTCCAAGCCCCTCCTGGGTGACCGACTGCCTATCCATCCGCCAATCACAGCAAGCCAGATTATAAACATTGATGTTAACAGTCCACATCGGCTGATGGCGGCTCCTCGCTCTCCCTGCCATCACAAACTAAATGACACCAGATGCTCTAAAGCTTCGTCCCCTTTAACATGTGGATCCTTCTGTTAAAGTAAGAAGAGTTTTACTGTGACAAATCCACCAGCAACTGTCTTTATTTAACCCCTGCACGTGTGTGACTCAGACCTCCTGGAGGTCACATGTAGTCTCTTCACATCAACACCGATGCTTTCATGTGCTCCTCCAGGACGCTGACTATGACCATGAGTGTCCATACAGACACACACACAGTGGGAAACCCCCATATGTTGACCTAGATGTACAGCAGAGTGGATGTGACAGGGTCATGTGACTGTGCGATGATGTCATTCCTCCTGTATTTACATTCACATCAGAAGTTAACTGTCACTTTATCATCCGTGTTTCCTGCTGCAGGAATTCATGCTTTAACTCACAATGAGGTGAATCCAGTGACTCTCAAGGGAAGCTGCACAGAGCGATGAATTATAAAGTCCTTTATATCAGACTGACTCAGATCAGACTGTGATGAGGAGGTTTCCCAAGAACACTCTGTAAACATGGTCTAATAAATATGACCAGTGCGTAAAGCAGGACGAATACAACCAACCATCAGAGAGGGCCTGAAGCCTACCCCACCTGTCAGGCCGGGAGGCGGGACTGGAATCAGCCCTGTCAGTCCTCCTGCACAGAGCGCCCTGTTTACCCACTTCAACTACAAGACTCAGATAATCCTTCCTGTCAGCGGAGCAGAGGCTCCGTCATGGTGACTGAGTGTATCTGCTTGTTTATTTGACAGGTGGATGAAGCAGCACCTGTCTGCCTGACGTGCTTTAAAGCAGCTTCCTGCCTCACATGAAGGAAGACGCTCAGGTGCATCCTGACAGCTCTGCCCGCTGCAGGCGAGCCGAGTCACTGATTCACTGACACACAGGACCCGAGAGAGGAAAGCAGCTTCATTCTGTGCCATATGTCCTCATCCTGTGTGTGTGTGTCAGCCCAGCAGACTGCAGCACAAAGGGACAGATGTCCACTCAGCAGTCTGCAGAAGGGGACATGTTGTTTGTCATGTGACGCGTGTTTGTGTCCAGCGTTGTTGTTTCGGAGCCGGACACAAATGCATCATGTGTATGGCTGCTGTAAAGACGGCCTTCATGCACCTGTGTGTGTGTGTTTACCTGGCTCTGTAGCTCGCTCTGCTGTCTCAGTCTCAGGTTCTCTGGCGTGTCGGCCACGATGGTGAACGACGTTTTCGGGTAATGTCTGAAAACAAAGAGGATGAGCAGTGAATCATGGCGGGCTGGGAGTGTCTAACTTGTTGTGGCATGTTTCATAAAGGCCAGAGAAAGTGGGACTTTTGTCAGTTATTGTTATATTTTGTGCATCCTCTCCTGGATGCACGGTGACAGCTGAGGCTGAACTTTTAGGGCAACAGAAACCACCAGGGATTACGTGACTGTGCGCCCCCCTGTGGTCCTGTGAATAAATGCAGTCAGCTCTGAAGGACCTGACCTGCTCCGACTAAACAAGACAGCTTGTTTACCTCCTGTTCCTGTCGCCTAGCAACCTGTAGTTAGCACTCACAGTTAAACAGTCTGCAGCCATTTGTTGTTCTACTGTAAAATAATCCCACGGCCTTAAGTACTGGGATATGTTGGTCCACCTGACGCTTCCTACTGGCTCGGCTCCTGCAGCTCTTCTGTTTGAAATGACTTGAACCACATGCACATGAACGTCTCTCCTTAAACGTGTGACCAGTATTTGTGGTTTCACTTCTCCAGGAGCGACGGCCGCTTCCTCTGCAGTCTTTCGTTTTACGTCTTCAGCCCACCTGAACAATGAAAGGCTGCAGGCAGAGAAATGTCAGAGCAGCCGTGGCGAGTTAATGACCCACCAGGCGATGACATCAGCAGAAACAATGACCCATTCAGAGCTCCCTGCCATTACTCTCGTTATCTCACTCAACCTTTTGGTCCCCTGGTAATGCCCTGAAAGTTCTCCGTGTATCTAAGCAGCATCAGCGGGTGTAGGTTTAAAGCTTTTGTCTGCAGGAACACACACAGTGTGAGCGCAACACTCCCACACTCCCACCTCCAGCAGCCTGTCAGGGTATTTCTACTGTTAGAGGGAGAGGAGGGACCCTCTGTGATCTGTGAGGAAGGGGCAGCAGGCCCTGAGGAGTCCCAGATCACCTCCTAACATCATGTGTGACACAGAGTGTGTGAGTGTGTGTGTGTGTAACACTGTGGGTCGGTCTCTCTACAAATGATGAGACTTCTGGCACCAGGCTCCGGCTGTATCAGCCAGCCTGTTCAGAAACTCCTCCGACACTCCACCACAAATCTGTGCCTCATTTTGCAGCATTTAAGACAAAAACACGACAAGCTGTGGATGAAGAAGAGGAGGAGGAGCCGTGTGAGGAGAGGAAGCTGGGAGCAGATCCTGCTCGGGGCAGGCTGATTCACAGAGCCTGGTGAACTGCTGTGAATCATCGATGCCAGCAGCATATTCAGCAGCACAGTTTGACCACTCCACCCAGCTGTCCTTCGCTCCTCTCCTCCTCCTCCTCCTCCACCTCCTCCTCCACCTCCTCCTCCCACTTCACCTCTACTCTTCCTCCCACTCTCCTCTCCCACACACCGGACCTCTCTCTCATACAGTACCGCGAGCATTCCCTAAAAACAGAGCTTGTTACATCACCCATCAGTCCACCATTTTCAATCACACACAGAGGGCCCACGTCATGGAGGTCTGACCGGAGGCCGACTGCACTGAGACAGGAGGGAAGTCCACCATCATCCTACACCATCATCCTACACCTGATGTACACAGATTACACACACACACTCTGTATGAGACATGATGTTAGAAGCACCACGGTCCTAAACCTCCTGTCCCACAGGGGGCGCTCTGTAGCAGCTGTAAAATGAAATAGAACGCCTCTAGGTGAACTGCAGCCCGTTTCAGTAAACTGATTGTTGTGTGACATCATGTGTGCACTTTATAAATCCACACAAACTGTATGATTGTTATTAAAGATGTTTTGTTCTCTCTTTCTCTGCATTTGACTCCGTAATTACAGTCAAGCCAACGATGACAGGTCACACACAGTCATCAGGATCTTTACCCGTCTGTCTACTCGCATTGTGTTTGTCTGCAACCATAATGAGTCTGTTATAGTTAGAAAAACCCACAAACAGGAGCCTCCACCCCTGTTCCTAAATTCACTCATCCACCAGTAACGTGGTTACAAAACTGTACTTGTTGTGTGTGAAGGCCTCGCTCCACAGCACCTCACTGTCCCACTCCAGCCAAATCAAATCTCTCAGGTCCTCTGGGTTCTGTCGGCCCAGCTGTGGTTCCTTCATGTTGTTAGTTTTAGTTGTGTTGTGCTTTTAGACACAGACTGATGGACGTCTACATTCAGCTTTATTTGTAATGTGAAGCACACTGACTCCCTGTCTGTGTCTGTGTGTGTGTGTCTACAGTAATACGTACAGGAATCATGACTGTTTGACATCCAACAGTCCTTTGGTTTCACTTGTGCAACACACACACAAACTCATTTCAGACTTAAGTTTCACTTCACCTGCGTCCGTTGCTACCGGCAACCATTGATGCTTTGTTCGTTTGGCGCAACCCAATCCTTTGAGACAAAGAATGCCTCTGTGGGATATTTTACACACACACACACACAGCCGAGGTAACTCTCTTCTGGCTGGACAAAAACTCAGCTTGTGTGGAGTCTTTAGCAGCCAGCTGACATCCAGACGCCTGCAGGACACAAACAGCCTGTCGGCCATGTTTTCCACAGGTTCTGAGCTTTTATTTCACACCAGGGAGAAAACCTCGTCTGCATAAAGTGAAAAGACGAACAAAAAAAGTTGCTAAAGAGGCCGAAATATCTATAGATTCATAGGTCAAGCCTTCGAATCACAGGATCCTACACTTCCCATCATGCAGTTGGGCAGACCTGCCCTACATTCATCAAACTCTGCTGAGATAAACCCGATGAAAACTGCTCATAGACTTTGTTCAAACAGAATCAGACGCACACAACCAACAAGGTGTTTAAATATATCCTCCACCAATAAGCAGAAACACACACACACACACACACACACACACACACACACACACACACACACACACAGCATCCTTTCAACTGTTTCCAATAATACCCTCAGACACATCCTGCCTTTCTGCTGCTGCTTGGTTAGGACATTTACAATACATCAGTGCATGTGTGTGTGTGTGTGTGCAGTACAGTGGGTGTGTTGTGGATACAGATTTAGATTTACCATTGTCTATAATGCTGCTCAGTATTTGCCTCCTTGCTGAGAGCTGCAGTGACGCACACGGCTCTGACTGAACCTTCAGACAATAGGCCGAAGAAAAGCTGCATCATGTTCTCACATTTAAATAAATACACAACACACACAGACGCACACTGTGTTTTGTCATTTCAGGTGTGATGACTTCAGGGAATGTCGTACATTATCTCAACATGCAAAGTCTAAAAATGAAGAGCAGACTTAGTTTGTGTCATTTTCTGAAGCTAAGGACGGAGAAACCTGTCACATGCTCAGTCCGTGTGTTCTGATTGGTCACAGCTCTGTCATGAATAATCAGCTGCAGATCAGACAGGTACTCTCTGAATGTTGGTCATGTGACTAATTTGGATATTCCAACAGTACCATGTGGCGCACATGATGCATTCAAGGACCGACAGACAAATCTGTGACAAGGTAATTCAGGCGCATCACATTCCCCAGAAACACAGACTACACCTGAGCAGGAAGGTGGAGGTCAGACATGGACGAGGACGTTTCTTCACAAACCACCATGACACAAAAAAACAAGGATGCTCTCTTAGTGAATCACAAGTGAGACAGATGAAGAGGAAGAGAGAGAGTGTGTGTGTGTGTGTGTGTGTATGTGTGTGTGTGTGTGTGTGTGTGTGTGTGTGTGTGTGTGTGAGCTGGTCAGTCTGGCTGCCCTCCATCTTCCTGCTTAGGTGTTGATGAAAGTCTCAGTGTGGGCTCAGGACAGGACTTGGCTCCCAGGAACCTTGTTTACAGTCCAGCAGCATCACAGCAGAGTGAGGAACGAAGGGAGGAGCAGATTGAATATGGAGAGTTTGTTTATGTAGACGCACAACTTTAATTATAACTTTAATTATAACAGCATCATTTTAAAAACTATGAAACCACACCGAGCAGCAGGAGCTGAGCAAAAGTGAAAATCTGCAGCAGACAACAGAGGAAGCCCTGAGTGCTGAGGAGGAACAGAGATCAGACACACACGCCTCTTCATTACATCACAGGCGCTGTTACAGCAGACTGTTCTTCTGTTCTGTGGCTGCTGCAGCATCATCCTCCATTAAACAGCCGTGTCAGCTGCTTTCATTAAAGGCCCGTTCCACCAATATTTAATGAGCGCTGCATCTGAAGGTCTTCAAACGTCTGGTTGTTGTTGCTTCAGTCTGTTCGCTGAACATCATGCTGTGAGTCTGAGCTCTCCAACCAATGGCCTAGTTCCACACGAGACGCGCTGCATCTATACACCCCCAGGCATGGATCATGTAGAGTGTGTGTGTGTGTGTGTGTGGTGGGGTAACAGTCGTTTATCTCTGACCTGTTAACGGTTAACATTATGAACCAAAGAATGTGGGGTCACTGCGGTGCAGCTCGGCTCAGATAAGCCCGCCTGCTCGTTAACAGCCTTTCTACCTCTGCCGCCTCTGATGGTGCCTCCACCCATCTGCAGCGTCAGTCTCTGTTCCTGCTCCTTCAGGACCTCCGTCTCCACAGACGAGATTCTCCATCAGCAAACAGAGGAGTTTTATGTCTGCAGTAAGGAGGAGACGGGAGACTGGAGGTCTTTGTGGAGGAGAGGTGATAGATATGTAGGAAAGCGAAAGAGAAAGACGTGAATGAAGCAGAGAGAACTCCTGAGTCCGGTTCCTGCCGCCTGATCACAGAGCTGTTTATAGAGCCGGTCTTTCTAACACCATGACTGTCTCCGCTGACCTCTCTCCACTGTCCCCCATCTTTCTCCTCACTCATTCATGCGTAACTTTCTGTGAATGGAGCCATCTCTCATCCCTGCGTCCCCATTCTGTCCCCTCACAGTGACGGCCGAGCCTCGGTCGCTCCCTGCTTCTCTCATCCTTCACATCATTCAGTGTTTTCTCACGTTGGCGCTCCACCTCAGCACATTCTCCATTCAGACCCACACAGATTAGACCAGCGAGGGTTACATAACTTCCAGCAGCTTCACCTCTCACGGCGCGGCTCTGGATTTATTCCCTCTGTCTAATAACCCGCTCTCTCTCCTTCATGTGGTGGACTTCCTCAGCTCTCAGGTCTCCAGCAGCTGTGAGGACAGAGGAGTGGAGCTGTCCCTTCTGTGGACCCTCCACCTGCCCACCCTGCAGTCAGTCTGCTGCTCCCCTCCTGCACATACGAACGTCTTCTTCTTTCTTTGTGCTGCTGAGGAGCCCTCTGAGGCCGCAGTAAACCGGGCTATGTGGGCAGACGTCTTACATAACCACACAGTCTTTATCAAAACAATCTACCTTAACACAAGCCTGTTAACACGCACACAACATGTGAAAGCACACACACATGAAGACACCGTGTCCTCGATTGGACTTCCTGTTATCTGAGCAGCCGTGCGCAGCGTTACATAACTAGCTTTGATTATTACTAATCTGCATAACAGATGACTTAATTAAAGAGAAATATGTCGGCAGGAGGAGCCCGTGCAGACGGTTCTGTTTTTAACTGCATGTGTGTGTCAGAAAAAAAAAAGTTTGGAGAGAATCTGGGAATGATTTTCAGTTGGTCAATTCATTATTGTTATAAACGACTCAGGAACAGAGAAGCTGGTTATTTAAAAGCAAACATGACACAGAGGTCAGAAAAGGATGCACGTAACATGAAAGAAGAACATTTATGGGAAAAGAGATATGTCCTGATGCCAAGCCATTTCAAAGTAATGTGCACATTTGAAGGGCAGGATGGGATTTTAATGTCAGAGTTATAAGGAATAAAAGGTTCATACTGAAGTCAGAGAACGTTGACTCTGCTGATGCTGAGGACGCGAATTAAAAGCTTCCTAAACTACCAACTTTAATATGACAGAAGAGCCATGAAGGGGCTTCAGTTTTAACTGTTTGAGGTCTGATTTCAGTTGGTGAGGGTGCAGCAGCAGCAGCATGTGCACGGAGCAGGTCGTCTGCTGGGTTATGGGGGGCAGTCACACCCTGCAGATTAAAACCCCTCTCATGACCTGCTGCAAGAACGACGAATGACAAGAATGAGTAGAAGTATATGACCTGTGTGTGTGTGTGTGTGTGTCTGTGTGTGTGTGTGTGTCAGCTCTCATGTGTTCCTGTAATCCTCTCCCCCCTCTTTTTGTCCGCTTCCTTTTTAAAGCTGCAGTTGGGATTTTAAAAGCACGAGACCACCGTCAGAAAGTCCAGAGAGCAGAACCAGGACAGTTCTTCAGGGAACCTTCTCTGTGGTGACTAGTTTTACTGTCCTCTCAGCTCTGTCTGCACACCGTGGCTCGTTGTATTTCATCAGGTTAAAGCTCACACAGTTTGTTCAGTAACGAGCTGGCAGCAGCATGTTAGCAAAGAAACATACAGGAGGACAGAACGAGGCCGTCAAATGTTATTGTTGTGATGGTGAGGACGGCAGCCGCGGCTCACCAGTGGAGACACAAACAGCCAAGAAAAACAGAGGCCACAGACACACACTGACAACAAGCAGAGGCTCTGTGTAATTACAGGTTTACACTGAGCGCTATGTAGCAGTGAGCTACAAACTCTCACTGACGAGTCAGGAAGTGTGCGGCCGCGCAGAAAGCAAGGCTGACACGCCAACAGTTTGTATCATGTTAGCGTGTGAAGTAATATGTCTGCATGTCGGACAGTATTTTCTCTGTGGTAGCTTAGCTCCAGCTTAGCTGCTAATGTTAATGTGAGGAAATTTAGCAGTCAGATCAGCTGTCATCTGATGTGACTGCATCCCGACTCAGGAGCTGCATCCTGAGCCAGAACATCTCATTCTGCAGAGGACTTCCTGTTTATCATCCCCAAGCTAACCTTACACAGCGAGCTGTGACGCAGCCACCATTCACCCGGCTCGCAGTTTAATGTTCAGATCAATCCTTTATCTGGCAAGCTAGCATCGCTACGAATAAAGGCCACTTCCTGTTCTTTGGAAAACATCTAAAAGTAGTTTGGCTGTTAGCAGAAGAAGGCAGAGACAGAACTGACCTGTTAGACACAGCAGGCAGGTAAACAGGAAGTGACGGGCACAGGTGAAACTAATGAGGACAAAGCAGCCAATCACAAAGAAGGCAGAGCAGAGTTAGGGTTAGGGTTACCTCAGTGCAGTGGAGGACTTTCAGTTTGTCATGACTGAGCTGCAGAGGGCGAACACACACAGTGTGTGAACAAAAACACACACAGTCCATTAACTCCTGTGTGTGACACTGAGTGAGAGTGATGAGCTGACCCGACCCACACAGAGTCACACTGAGCACACACACACACCTGACAGGAGACAAAGACGGCGTGTTCCACGAGCTGAGACTGACCTCATGGGGTCAAAGGTCACGCTAACACCTCTGACATTAAGCGCATAAACACAACAGTGTGTGTTTGTGGAGCCGATCAGCCTGACAGAGTGTTTCTCTGTGATAAAACTACAAGAAATCACAAATCAATAATTCAGGCCTCCTCATGCATTTATGATCCAACTCTGCTGCTTTGAACACACCACTGCTCAGTGGGAGGGGGGACAGACCCGGGTGCTCGGTTCAGTTTGCTTCTTCTCTCTATCAGTAAAAGCTCAGAGCATGACAGTGAACGCCACACTGACAACACAGCACACACACGCCTCCATCATTCTTGGTCTGTGAGAGTGGTGAGTCTTTGGGTGGATAAGAGTGGAGCGAGCAGCCACAAACACTAAGACCCCGCTCACACTGGGGAAATCAATCCAGCTAGAGCGGGATTCGGGCCGTATCTGGATATATCCTGTCAGAGTCTGAACAACACGGATCTGGATATATCCGGATTGATTTCAATCCACCTCTCGGAGGCGGATGTAGCCGGATTGACTCAAATGTGGCTCAGGTCTGAACGCAAATCTGGCTAGTGATGTCATACTTCCGGTTCTCGGGGACAGTGTCCGGGTCGCGTACACAAGCCGTACGTAAACAACCATCGAACTACGACCAAAAAAAAAAAAACGCATGCACACACGCGGTCCTAGCGCAGCCTGAACAGACTCTGTATATTACGAGGCGCCACCTAGTGGTTTGGAGGACAACAAACAAGTCATGTTAAGCTGGATTGAGAGCAGACGTGTGTGTGATAGCCAGATTTGAAAATAAATCTGAACGTATCCAGCGTAAAGACTATCTGGATTCAATCCTACTCTAGCTGGATTGACTTTCTCCAGTGAGTCAGTAGGTTGTTTTAGCTCTGTTTGCTCTCTTATCTGTAGAAACTTATAAGACCCAGTTCTGGGTTATTTACCTGCTTCTTTTTGAACAGCACCACAGTCATGTGGTCAATAGTTAAACAGTTCAGCCTTCACAGCCTCTCGTCTCCTCTGCGTCCCTGCAAACTAAATGTTCTCCACGGGTAATAAAACAGATGAGAACAAGCGGAGCATGCTAACAGATTCCAAGCTGGAAAAACTGGGCCGGGCCCACAACCAAAACCACTGAAACCAGCACTGCTATAAAAAAAAGCAGAGATACGGAGAGGCCGGGCACATAATAACACAGCAGCTGCAGCCAGAGGAGGTTCTTAAACACAACATGATGTGTGTGACGCTGACAGAGAGAGAGAGAGAGAGAGAGACCTGTGTGCTGCATTAAGAGAGGGAGGACTCACGCGTTGCAGTAGGGCTTCTTGTCGTAGCCTTTGTAGTTCTTCATGTTCAGGGTCATCTTGCAGACCTCGCAGTGGAAGCATCCTTTGTGCCAGTTCTACAGACACACACACACACACACACAGCAGTTAGACTTCAGACATGTTTCTGACAAAACGCTTTCGGCTACACCTGGATCCACCTGTTAGCTACCAGGGAAAGGGATGCATGTGTCCCCTGGTGTCTGGCATCAGATCAGCCTCCATCTTTCTTATCCCCACCCTCCTGATCAATGACCTTTGGCTCTGGCCAAGTCAACACACACACACACACTCACCCAGGGACATCACAGTAAGAGGCTGGAGGTGTGTGTCAGTCCTCCATCTGTGCTGCATTAGGATTATTCAAATCCTCGAGAAGTGCCCGTGTTCAGAGGGTCACATGGTTCCTGTATGAATGTCCTCCTCTATGAGACAGGAAGTGATAACAGACTGAAGTCCTGTCTGTAGGGATCTGATCGGACACCTCTAAGTACGGGTGTGAAGCAAACCCCACAAGACCTGCAGTTCCTCCAGTGTCCACTAGAGGCTGGCTCCGACAGCGAGTCAGTCCTCGTAGACCTCCATGTTGAAAGTCTACATACATTCCATCAGACAATGTTCATATGAGTTACTTGTTATGAACAGAAGGTTCGTAGGGTATCTGCTGCCACCCTCCACCCTCAGGTGGACACTCGGGGAACTGCAGCCTTCACACCTCATCTCCTCCTCTCTCCCCAGGTGAACTCTGGCAGCCTCTCCTGGGCAGAGCGTGTCACTGCAGAGTCTCCACCCACACAGATCTATCTTTAGCTGTGGCAGCCTGTGAATCATTTTCACAGCAGATCCACTGACGTGTTTCGTACTCATTTCAGAAACGTTCAGCTAAAAGCCAGATTAAGTGGGCTGTGTTTGAACCCCGCCTCCTTACATATTATTCACTAAATATTGATGGAAGATGAGAGCTGATACATGCAGAGCCTCCGAGCTGTTGTGTCATCTGACGCCTCACAGCACAGACAGCAGATGCATGAGACCAATCAATCATTTATCAGCATTATGCAAGCCTGTCATACAGAGCAGGTATGACATCAGAGTCAGCCCACTGTGATGTCACCTATGTTACCAGGTTAGAATACCAGCTGAGCTTCACTCCTGACTGGTCATTCCACTGTTTGTTTACGAACTTCTGTTACTGCAGCAAACACACAGCCCGGACTGGAGGAACACACCCTACAGCAGAGACAGGAACTTCGATATTTCTACTTTTTAGGAGGAGTTTTCTGTTTTCTGTCAGACGTGATGTTTAAAAATAGAAACATCAGATTTATATTTTAATATAGCAGCTCAGAGGCAGAGAGCGACCCTCAGAAGACGGAGTTTGTTACATAATCCTGTGGTGTGTGTTTTAATCTGGGCGAAATGTGTTTTCACCCACACACACACACAGACACACACACACAGAGACACACACACACAGACACACACATTAACACACACAGAGACACACACAGAGACACACACACACACAGACACACACATTAACACACACAGAGACACACACACACACACACAGACACAGAGACAGACACACACAGACACACACATTAACACACACACAGACACACACATTAACACACACAGAGACACACACAGAGACACACACACACACAGACACACACACATTAACACACAGAGACACACACACACACAGACACACACACACAGACACACACATTAACACACACACACAGACACACACATTAACACACACAGAGACACAGACACACACACACAGACACACACATTAACACACACACAGACACACACACACATTAACACACACAGAGACACACACACACACACACACACAGACACACACACACACACACATCAGTCCTCTAAGAACTTAGTACATTTGAGTTGGAAGTGATTCGTAGTACTTTAAACGTTGTTATGAGATGTGGAGAGTGTGAGTGTGTGTCTGTCTCTGAGTGTGTGTCTGTCTCTTGAGTGTGTGTCTGTCTCTGAGTGTGTGTCTGTCTGTCTCTGAGTGTGTGTCTGTCTCTGAGTGTGTGTCTGTCTCTGTTTACTAACTGAAGTGCTCACCTTGTCCAGGCAGCTGACTTTCTCCGTCGGGTAGACGATCTTCCCACAGCGGGCACACGGCGGATTCATCCTGCAAACGTTCGCTCTCCAACGGGTAAATTCCACCAGTTCTGCCGGGATGCGGTGTGTGTACAGACGGCAGCGGGAGCTCCGCGCTGGGTCGCCCTGTTAGCTGCGACGCTGTGGACAAAGTGAAGAAGCTGGAGGAAGAGAGAGAGAGAGAGCGAGAGAGCGCCGCTCCGCTCAGACTGTCCGGGCTGAAGGCTGCTGGATGCTGCGCCGGGACCGTCAGCAAGCTAGCAGCACTTAGCTAGCGCTGACTACACCGGAAGTTGTCAGGTGGATAACCGGAAATACATGGGCCCTTCAAAATCAAAGTACAAAGATATCGACAACATGAATCCTAAACCTAAGTCTACTCATACTTCTTTTGAGAGTCTCACTCTCAGCCTGTCTCACGGAAGCTGGAAGAAGTCAGAATTTGTTTTACTCGTCGTAGTATATCGTCCACCTGCTGCTGCTTATTCAGAGTTCCTGCTGGAGTTTTCAGACTTCTTATCAAGTTTAGTGCTTAGCACAGATAAAGTCATTATAGTGGGTGACTTTAACATTCATATGGACGTCGACTCCGACAGTCTGAAGATTGCCTTCAACTCACTCTTGGACTCAGTTGGGTTCTCTCAGTTAGTAAATGAACCCACACACTGCCACAGTCACACCCTCGACCTGGTTCTCACCTACGGCCTGGAAGCTGAGAACCTGCTAATATGGTCTCAAAATCCTGTTCTTTCAGATCACTCATTAATAACCTTTGACTTCTCTCTTTCAGACCTACCAGCACCTAAGGAAAAGGTCTACTACAGCAGATGTCTGTCTGAAGACGCCGTAAAGCATTTTAGGACAGCAATCCTACCAGTACTCCCCACAGTCCCAAGTACTGATGGGGGTACCAACTTAAATGTTACTCCTGCAGAGCTGGACCGCTTTGTCAACAACACTGCAGACACACTACACTCAGTCTTAAACAGGATTGCTCCACTGAAGAAGAAGAAAACTACAAACCAGAAGAGGCTAGCTCCGTGGTACAACTCAAACATCCGATCACTGAAACGGATTACACGTAGGATGGAGAGGATGTGGCAGTCCTCTAAATCAGATGACTCCCGGAGGATCTGGAGAGACAGTCTGCTGACGTATAAGAACCCTAACCCTTCGTAAAGCCAGGACAGCCTACTATTCATCACTAATAGAAGAAAACAAGAACAACCCGCGCTTTCTCTTTAACGCTGTAGCCAGGCTGACAAAGAGCCACAGCTCTGTGGAGCCTCACATTCCTGCAGCTCTTAGTAGTGAAGACTTCATGAGCTTCTTCACTGATAAAATCACCACTATTAGAGGACAAATCAACCACAATCTCTTTGTGACCGCTGAGGATACACCGCTACTTCTGGAAACGGATCCTGATCTAACCCTGGACTGCTTCGTGCCCATCGGCCTCCCTGAGCTGACCACCAGCATCAGCAAGTCTAAACCTACTACCTGTCTTCTGGATCCGATCCCTTCACGGCTCCTCAAAGATGCTATTCCTCTGATCGGAGACTCTATATTGGGACAGATCAACTTGTCTCTGGGAACAGGATATGTACCGCAGGCTTTTAAAACTGCTGTGATCATTCCGATACTTAAAAAACCTTCACTGGACCTGGACGTCCTAGGAAACTACAGACCGATCTCCAACCTCACCTTTATCTCCAAACTACTCGAAAGAGCTGTTGTAAGTCAGCTAAACGACCACCTGTGTAGTAACAGTCTGTTTGATGCTTTCCAGTCTGGTTTCAGAGCCCATCACAGCACAGAAACAGCACTGCTTAAAGTCACCAATGACCTCCTCATGGCATCGGACCGTGGTCTCGTCTCTGTACTCGTTCTACTGGATCTCAGTGCTGCCTTCGACACCGTAGATCATCGCATCCTGCTACACAGATTGGAACACGAGATCAGGATTACAGGAACAGCACTGCGCTGGTTTAAATCATATTTATCTGACAGATTTCATTTTGTTCACACTAACGATGTGTCTTCCACAGGTACAAGGGTTAACCACGGTGTTCCACAGGGTTCTGTGCTCGGACCGATCCTGTTCACCCTCTACATGCTCCCTCTAGGAAACATCATCCAGAAGCACGGCATAAACTTTCATTGTTATGCTGATGATACCCAGCTGTATTTATCCATGAAGCCTGAAGAAACGGAGCCGCTAGTCAGACTACAGGCGTGTCTAAAGGACATAAAGGACTGGATGTCCTCCAACTTTTTACTATTAAACTCGGACAAGACTGAGGTCATTGTTTTTGGACCGAAACATCTCAGAACTAGTTTATCAGATAATACTTTCTCCCTGGATGGAATTACTCTGGCCTCCAGTACGACTGTGAGGAACCTTGGAGTTATCTTTGATCAAGACATGTCGTTTGTCTCTCATATTAAGCAGGTCTCCAGGACCGCTTTCTTTCACCTGCGTAATATTACTAAGATCAGGAGCATCCTCTCTCAGAGTGATGCTGAAAAGCTCATCCATGCTTTTGTCACTTCAAGACTGGACTACTGCAACTCTTTATTGTCAGGATGTCCACATTACTCCATCAACAGTCTGCAGCTGATCCAGAACGCAGCAGCTAGAGTTCTGACAGGAAGCAGCCAAAGGGATCATATCTCTCCTGTCCTAGCGTCTCTTCACTGGCTCCCAGTGGACTCAAGAATACACTTCAAGATCCTTGAAGATCCTAACCTACAAGGCTCTTCATGGACTTGCTCCATTGTATCTGCAGGACCTGATTGTACCATATGTTCCTAATAGGACACTCAGATCTCTGAGTGCAGGTTTACTAGTAGTTCCTAGGATTCATAGAAGTAGAATGGGAGGACGAGCTTTTAGCTACCAGGCATGGAACCAGTTACCAATATGGGTCAGAGAAGCAGACACTGCCTCCACCTTTAAGACTAGACTTAAAACTTTTCTGTTTAGTAAGGCGTACAGTTAACCTTAGACCTAGTGTGTAGCACAGCTATGCTGCTCTAGGCCTACGTTGTCGGGGGGCACAAACATGATCCACTGAGCAGTTTCCCTCTCACCCTCTAACCTCTCCTTTTCTCTCCTTAGTCTGGCTCACACTGGTCTCAAGACCTGGATGATGACCTGCAGTCCGGCCCGTGAAGTCTCTCTTGCTCTACGTTGTCGGGGGGCACAAACACGATCCTCTGAACACCCTCTGACCTCTCCTCCACTCTCCTTAGTCTGGATCATACTGGGTAATATCGTCTCATAATCTGTGTTTACTGTCTTCCTTGTAGTTCTGTGCCTCGCTCTCGCTCTCTCTCTTTGCAGGTCTCAAGACCTGCATGCTGACCTGCAGTCTGGTCCCTGATCTCTCCTGTGCTCATCGACTTCACTAGCCCCTGCTGCTCATCCTTGCTACCAAATTACTATTCCTACTTATGGACCGACGATATATATAGATATCTATTACAATATAATCACTGTTTCATCTTGCTGTCATGTTTGCTCTGTACTGTATCATGTTTGTATCATGTTTGCTCCTCTCTCCCTCTCTCTCTTTCTCCTTCATCCTCTCTCTCTCCTCTCTCTCTCTCCTTCATCCCCTCTCTCTCTCCCTCATCCTCTCTGACTAGCAGCAGGACTGGTTCCCCCTTAAGTTGACGGGTCCTGCTCAAGGTTTCTTCCTCTTAAAGGGAGTTTTTCCTTGCCACAGTGCTCTTAGGGGGGTTCCTGTGAAGCGCTTTGAGACAATGTCTGATTGTAATATGCGCTATATAAATAAAACTGAATTGAATTGAATTAAATATATAATATTATTAAATAAATAAATAACAATAATAATAATAATGATGATAATAATAATGATAATAATAATAATAATAATAATAATAATAATAATAATAAATCATCTCGAATAGTGAATAGTTCAGTGTTGCTAATAGTCACTTTCCCTTCTCATAATTTAATGACATTATTTTTAATTTTGGCTGATAACAGGATAACCTCTAATCATTATTATTGATAAATATAAGAAAATTAGTGATTACCTTCAGGCATTGAGCTACTCTACATGGTGAAAGAAACACTGGACAGCTACCAACACACAGGTGGTCTGGCACCAACAAAATAAGAATGAAAAGTTTTATTGGTTTAGACGTGAAACATGACTTAATAATCCTATCATATGACCATGCACAAACACAGTGTAGGCTCTCAGCTCAGCCCCAGATGTTTACAGAGGAAGAGGTCGCTGTCACCGAGCATCTGGATCAGCTCTGAGCTGGCAGCTTCTCCTTTGCTCCTCACTGTGTCGATGACTGAACCCGCTCTGTCCCTCCGATTCGGCTTCTCCTCTGCTGACTCCCTCTCAGCATCAGTCAGCACCTTTTTCTCCAGCAGTTTGTCCAGCAGACTGGAGAGGACAGGTGCTGATATCCTCTCTATGAAGCTGCTCCGTACGTCCCTCAGCCTCTCGTGTGGACGCAGGCCCGTTGATCCAGAGGACCTTGTGACACCTGTGGACTGAAGGTAAACTCTTCTTTCCCAGACACTGTGGGAGCTTTCAGAGTCCTTCAGCAACAGTTTTATATGTTTGAAGATTTTTTCCAGAATCATTGGCTGATCTCTGCCAGCACAGATTTGCTGAATCCTTCCTTTAATCAGAACACTGTTTATAAAGAGTCAGATTTAAGGGTTAACAGAAACTGAACACAGTCCATGATGCCACCAGAATCAGAATCAGAATCGTGTTTATTGCCATGTAAGTCAAGAGGTTTCACATTACTAAGAATTTGCCTTAGCGACTGGTGCGTACATAAAACGTATAATAATTAACATGTAATAAGAAGCATGCATGGGTTAATAAATAAAATAAGATAAAATAAGGTCAAATAAAACAAAGTAAACAATGTAATGTAAAAGTAAGGCTATAAGTGTAACAGGTACCACATGGATCAGTGAGGTGGTGCTAGCGTGCAAAGTAAAATCAATGTATCGGTAAAAGACTGATCATTAAAAGCTCACAGACATGTGACCGCAGACACCAGAAGTGACTGAAACGTGTCAAAGATCTGCACGGACGGATGGATCACTGCATACTGTCTCATTTAAATAAAGATGCACTGGACAGCTTCTCAAACCTGGAAGATAAAGATGAGCTAGGAACACAGGATGTGTTCAGGAACCTTCAGGAGCCCGATATGAAACCAGGAGGAGGCTACACAGATCTGATGAACATGCCGATAGATGCTAGAAGTCAAACACTCCTGGGACTTGATTGCTGAATGTCACTGGGCCTGCAGTCATATAACAAGAACTCCACGTGCTCAGGGTTAGGGTCTATATGGAAATATTAACTTCCTCCTTTAACATGAATATAGGTAAATGTACTGATTACTGAAAGACATGGAACAGTCTAAAGTTTTAACCCCATCCTGTTTAAAAGTCTAAACTTGTCGAAGCTACGTCTGCTTTCTTTGCTGTACTTATGAAAATGAAAACAATACATAAAAAGTGCCAATGTCTGCAGGTCAGAGCGTTACAACAGAAGCAGACTGATTACAGGAAGGACGGAGTGATGGTGTGGTCATGTGACCTTGCAGTCTCAGCTCCAGGGCCGGCCCATCCTATAGGCTGTGTGTGTAACATACCCACTGCCATTACCATCTCGTTTGTATTAATCAATGTTATTTTTTTAAATATAAAATATATGTAGAGAAGGTTGAAGCAAGGCGTCTGGACTTGTAGAGTTTTCTAGAAGACGTTTTGCTGCTCATCCAAGCAGCTTCATCGGTTCTAACTGTTTGGTGGGGAAACATGGTTTATATGTGGTTACAGACCTCAGTGGGTGGGTCTGGGTAAAACTTAAAAAAACTTAAAAAACAATAGCACTAAATGTTTCCATACTTACCTGTGATGTTCTGGCTGACTGGGCCAGGTGTGTCTAACGACTGGCTAACGACTATGAAACTGCCGGAGGGGGACTGGTTGACAGCCCTTTGTTCTTACTGTGAGTATGTGCAGACTTCCTGGGAATGGATGGAATCACTGCATTGTATGTGGTGGAAAGATGATGTCTGAGGCCACCACCTCTGTTAAGGGAAGGTTCTTCCAGCTTAACATAGATGGCTTCCTTGACTCCTCTTTCAAACCACCTTTCCTCCCTGTCTAAAATGTGAACATTGTTGTCCTCAAAGGAGTGTCCTTTGTCTTTGAGGTGGAGGTGAACAGCTGAGTCTTGTCCTGAGGAGGTGGCTCTCCTGTGCTGAGCCATTCTTCTGTGGAGTGGTTGTTTAGTTTCTCCAATGTACAGATCAGAGCATTCCTCACTGCACTGGACTGCATATATCACATTGCTGTGTTTCTCCCTGGGAATCTTATCCTTCGGGTGAACCAGTCTCTGTCTCAGTGTTGTCATAGGTTTGAAATGGACCGGGATGTCATGGTTGTTGAAGATCCTGCGGAGTTTCTCTGATACTCCTGACACATATGGAATGGAGATGTTCTTTCTCCGCCTGGTGTCGTCCTTCTTCTTGTTGTTTGGGGGTCTTGTTTTTGTGGCTTTGATGAGTGCCCACTTCGGGTAGCCACATATTTGCAGGGCCTTCCTGATGTGGTGTTGCTCCTTCTTCTTCCCCTCTGAGCTGGTTGGTACAGTGTGTGCTCTGTGCTGCAGGGTCCGGATGACTCCCAGTTTGTGTTCCAGTTGGTGGTGTGAATCAAACAACAGGTACTGGTCCGTGTGTGTGGGTTTCCTGTACACTTCCACATTGAGGCTCTTGTCCTCCTCAATATGTACTGTGCAGTCCAAGAAGGCCAGATTGTTGTCCTTGGTGTCCTCGCGAGTGAACTTGATGTTGTTATCCACTGCGTTGATGTGTTCTGTGAACCGTTCCACTTCGTTGGTCTTGATTTTGACCCAGGTGTCATCCACATATCTAAACCAGTGGGTGGGGGTGGTTCCAGGATAGGAACTCAGGGCTCTTCTCTCCACTTCTTCCATGTAGAGGTTGGCCACAATAGGAGACACAGGTGATCCCATCGCACAGCCGTGCTTCTGTCTGTAAAAGTTCCCATTGTACTGGAAATAAGTGGTGGTCAGGCAGAGGTCCAGCAGGTCACAGATGTGGTCTAGCGTTAGGTTGGTTCTCTCCTTGAGTGTGCTGTCTTGTGTGAGGCACGTCCTTACCATCTCTGTGGCTTCTGATGTAGGGATGCAGGTGAAATGCAGGTGAAATATATATTTTATCATGGACTTTTGGTGCCCTTGGGGGCCTTTAGCGACCGCATACTTCGCATATGCCTTGGGCCGGCCCTGCTCAGCTCAGTCCCAGATGTTCACAGAGGAACGGGTCGACCTCACACAGGAAGTGGATCAGCTCTGAGCTGGCAGCTTCTCCTTTCCTCCTCACTGTGTCGATGACTGAACCCGCTCTGTCCCTCCGATTCGGCTTCTCCTCTGCTGACTCCCTCTCAGCATCAGTCAGCACCTTTTTCTCCAGCAGTTTGTCCAGCAGACTGGAGAGGACAGGTGCTGATATCTTCTCTATGAAGCTGCTCCGTACGTCCCTCAGCCTCTCGTGTGGACGCAGGCCCGTTGATCCAGAGGACCTTGTGACACCTGTGGACTGAAGGTAAACTCTTCTTTCCCAGACACTGTGGGAGCTTTCAGAGTCCTTCAGCAACAGTTTTATATGTTTGAAGATTTTTTCCAGAATCACCTGGAACACTGGGAAGTAGTTGTTGTTGTAGTCTTCATCAAACTCGGCTTCCATCGGCTGAACTAGAATCAGGTCGTCTTCAGGATCAGTGGACAGAGTGTAGAGCTGCTTGGGCTGCAATTTACAGTGTGGAGACGTCTCTATGAACCTCTCCTTTCCAACCAGTTTCTTCCTGGTGCGCTGAATGTCCCGGATCACAATGTTCCTCGGCAGCAGCAACACACTGAGGAAGGATGTGAGATCAGGATCCTCTGGGGGTCTGTAGAACAGCAGGACCAGAGCCTGGACCGGGTCAGGGGGAGAGTCCTCGTCCTTGACGTTTCCGTAGGCAGAGAAGCCCGTGATGTTTATGATGACGTGAGTGTCTGTGACCCTGTGAGGGGGGATGAACTCGACGCCGTCCCCCTTCAGGTGGACCACTGACAGGAAGCCACACCCACCTGTGGAGCGGATCTCACAGTGTGGGAGGTGGAGCTGACTCACACACTGCTGTGGACACTGGATGTCAAACAGGGGCCCTGCAGGCTTCTTGTGATGTGGGGCCAGGAGGCTCCTGTCCCAGGGGACCAGCCTGTAAAACACGTCCCCCCCTCCCTGCATGTGGAACACCAGGCCGGTCACGCTGCACCGGAACAGACCCGGGCAGGAGCAGTGGAAGCTGTACACCTCATCGTCTCCGTCCTCCCAGAACTCAGGAGTAAACTCCTCCAAGCTGCTCTCTGACTTCATGTCAGAGAGACTCGCGGCTCGTCTTAAGGTTCTGTCAGAGCCCGGCTGACTCGGTGAAGACCAGCTGGCAGAACGAGGCCGGCTGCAGGACTCTGTGGTGGAGGTCTGGGGGTCAGATTTGGGTGGCTGAGCACTGGAGGCTGAGACATGCTGTGACATCATCAGTGGTCTGTCTCTGCTGTGGGGAGCGCCCTCTGCTGGCTGCTCTGAAGCTGTCTCCTGTGCTGGATCAGCTGCTTCCTCTCTGTCTCTGTCCACTTCCTTCTTCTCCTCTGCTGAGGTCTGAACATCATCAGCATCATCTTCATCATCATCATCATGCATTATATTCATACCAAGAGATTGGGGAACACATCCCTCTTGAATCCAATGTGGCGGGCTACTTAGGTCCAAGAGTGTCTCTTCATACAGTGAATCAGACTCTGAGCTTCTCTTCATCTTCTCATCAGGAGCTCCTGCAGCTTCTTCCTCTTTCACAGACTCTGTTTGACTGTCAGGAGGAGGAGTGCTGCAGGAGATGGAGCTCATGAGCTCAGACATGGTGCAAATGTCATGATCTGTGTCAACATACCCAGCCTGTGAACGTTTTCTATGTGTTTTGGCATGTTTCCATCCTGGTTCTTTTTCCTTTCTAAGTAGTTCCTGGTACTTGGCGCTGTAGCGGTTGAGGATGGATAGATGTGGATTTAGTTCTTTCCTTAAACTCGCTACCCTTCGTCGTAGACTTGTAAGCTGGTCATTTATTACCATTAAGTTCACTCTTACTTCAGACAGTAATTCAGACTCTGAGCGTCTCTTCATCTTCTCATCAGGAGCTCCTGCAGCTTCTTCCTCTTTCACAGACTCTGTGTGTCTGTCAGCAGAAGATCTGCAGGAGGTCTGTGTGCTTTCAGAGAACAAGATGGACCTCCAGGGGGCAGACAAGGGGCTGAACTGTACTTTCAGACCACCAAGAAGTGGGACTAAACATTCATTATCTTCTTTGTCAAACTGATCTTGATTCCATCCTGGTTCTTCTATTCTAATCCCAGCCCATAGTTTTAGTTGTTTAAGCTCCATTCTAGTGCTATCTATCTCTCGATGTAGTCCTCTGAGCTGGAATTCTGCTTCCATTAAGTTGCTTCTTACTTCAAAAAGGTTTTTTTTGTCCATTCTGAACATCATATGTCTCCACTTGGCTTGCAATCCCAGGATCACATGTGGCCGGCTGCTCTCAGGTCTGTGGGTCTGCAGGTCAGTAACTCTGTCTAAATACAGAGTTTTTGGTCCCTGTGAGTCTTTTGTGTCCTTTTGTCTTTGTCTTCTTTGATCAGCTGCTTCCTCTCTGTCTCTGTCCACTTCCTTCTTTTCCTCTGCTGAGGTCTGAACATCATCATCACACAGTGAATCAGACTCTGAGCGTCTCTTCATCTTCTCATCAGGAGCTCCTGCAGCTTCTTCCTCTTTCACAGACTCTGTGTGTCTGTCAACAGAAGATCTGCAGGAGCGCCTGAGCTCAGACAACTGTACTTTCAGACCACCAAGAGGTGAGACAACAGATGAATTATCTTCTTTGTCAAACTGATCTTGATTCCATCCTACTTTTTCCATTCTAGTTGATATCTCTGCAGCCCGTAGTTTTAGGTGTTTAAGCTCCTTTCTAGCTATTTCCATTTCTTCATGTAGTCTGCTAAGCCGGGCTTCATCTTCCATTAAGTTTCTTCTTACTTCAGGCAGTTTTAAGTCTTCTTTTCTGGACTTAATTTGTCTGAATTGGGTTTGGGTTTCCTCTCTGTCCACTTCCTTCTTTTCCTCTCCTGAGGTGTGAACAACTTCATCAACAGAGCCTTTCAGTAACATCCTGTCAGGAACTCCACTCTTTGTAGGTTTAACATCACTGTAGGGGAGATACTTAGAGGGATGAACCATAGTAGGAGCGGTGTGGAAAAGAGGAGGAAGGTATAAGGACCCTGATGTTTGTGTATAATATGGTGGATATAAAGGTGGCTGGACTGGATCTAATGCTGTGAAGAGACCAGAGTCCTGATGTTTTTCTTTCTCTGTTCGTTTCATCTTCTCTTCAGTGAGTCCTCCTGTTTGCTTCAGTTACTCCACCTGCAAAATAAAAACACATGAGAATGAGTTTGACTGCTGCCCGCTGAAGGATTCCTTCTGACGCTCAAATCTGAGGTTAAATGTTCGAAAAGGTTTAATATTTGACTGTAATTAATAAAGATGTTGAATCTTTGGCATGCTGAAATGCAGCTCCTCTCATCCCTTCCCAGCAGGTTTCACCTCCATCCAAACCCTGACGATGGCTCTAACTAGTCCTGCACAGGGCCCGGACCACAGCGGACCATTCACCAACAACAGGGATCTCAGTCATGTGACTTCCAGTAAGATCCACCCACAGAGGTCCTGAACACATAACAAATATGAGGGGCTGTTCTTAAACTTTCAAGGGGGCGCTGTAGAGCCATGTTGCACCGCTCATTTCCAACGACCATAAAATAGAAAAATGTTTCCTGAGTTCACCTGCATGGGTGAAAATGGGCTTCTCCTCTCGAGCCAATTACAACAACAGGGCCCTAATTTAAAGAGGTGCACCCCCCACCAGAGGTGGGTAGTAACGCGCTACATTTACTCTGTTACATTTACTTGAGTAACTTTTTGGAAAAAAATGACTCATATGAGTAATTTAATGTCTGATACTTATTACTTTTACTCGAGTACATTCGTGAGCAAATAACGCTACTCCTACTCCGCTACATTGGCCAAACATGGAATCGCTACTCGTTACTAGGGCTGTGTATTGGCAACAATCTGGCGATACGATACATATCACGATACACTTGTCACAATACGATACGACATATTCCGATATATTCCTAACAAAGACGTTATATATTGCGATTTTATATATATATTTTTTTAAGAGTATGGAAAGCCTCATCTAGAATACTAGTAATACAACAAAATGTTTAATTATAATTATTAATAATTATTTTAATTATAAGAACATTGCACAATGTAACTGTGTCTCACATCCAGGTTGTTTTTATGCTGAAAGAGACCGTGTGCAGCACAAATAAGATGCTGAAATTATTGTTTGCTCATAAATAATGAATAAAAAATCGATTTGGCCACAACTTAAATCGATACCAGTATCTCCAAATAAAATATCGTGATATTTCACAGAATCGTTTTTTTTCGTACACCCCTACTCGTTACATGCGTCCTTCTGCCTCGGCCAAGTGAAGCAGCGGAAGAATACTTCCCTCTGGGGAGCTGTGACCACTTGACCATGTTCCGCCAATCAAACTAGACCACAGGCTCCGTATGACCAATCAGACGTACCCATGCTGCAACGTGCATGCACACACAAACTGTTCGCTACAGAAGAACTTCTATCGACAAGAACTTGACATCAAACACTTTATCACCCATATAAATATATAACATGATAATCTCTTAATGTTTTCAAACTGTAAAATCTCAGTCATATTTTTCTTTACATGGTGTTAAAACTTAAATACATTTATTTAGGTTATTTGTAAAGATTAACATTATTTTTTATTATTTAAGTTTTGATACAAAATGACCGTTCTGCTGTAAATACCAGAATTTGCACATTTTATTTATTTTACTTTTGTCTGATTACCATAAATCAATACAAGGAATAAATAGGATGTTACTCCAACATTACTCAGTACTTGAGTAGTTTTTTACCCTTACTTGAGTACATATTTGGAGGTCTACTTTTTACTTTTACTTGAGTAAAATTAATTTGAAGTCATAGGCGTCGCTGCCATTATATCAGAGGGGGACGTGCCCCCACCCCCACATTTTAAAATGGCCCGTTTGGACCCCCCCCACATTTACTGAGAATGAAACTCCACCTAACACTGTTTCGATTGCTCGCGAAATAACTTCGTTCCACTTGGTTCATAACCTCACCGCTGAAATCCAATACCGTTCCTATAGTAACGGAGCTAACAAAGCCAGTGGCTTCTTCGAGCGAGCGTAAAACACCGTAAAGAGAACCGTCAGTGGTCGAAGCTGGAGGAGGTGACGTCAGTGTCATCCCACAAAGTCCAGCTCATGCTGAAGCCTGACTGTTTGTCACATGGCCCCAGGAGACGTTAGGTTGATGTTAAATCAACTTAGAAAAGTTGGGAGGAAGCTGCTGTTTACTTTCAGTTACAGTAGACAGTTTTATTTGTCTGATGACATGTTGTTGCCTTTTCTGCTCCCTCCCCACACACAATGGACATGTCTGGACAAAGACACAGAGAGTTAGAGTTGTTTTCAGCATTAACCCATATTGTAATAAGGCCAGGTTAGCTCCTGTTAGCCTGCTAGCTTCAGCCTCGCCTGTCAGTGCACAGCCACCTGCTCCTATTCTTATCAGCAAGAATAAAACACATGTGATGGACGTCAGGACACAGTGGAGCATTATATGAACAGGGAAACACTGATGTAGCAGATGAGGCATCATTATAAACACATCCACAAGGTTTGTTGTGAATTCAGCAGTTTTATAAGCAAATAAAAATAAAGACATGCATTTTTTTGTAAGTTGGTATTTTTAGTGTTTCAGTATTATCTGCATTAAGCAACAACTTTTTGAAACTCAGATGGTGAGAAGACCACTGTGTTAAATCAACATGCTGATGTTATTTCATTGATGATATATATATATATATATATATATATATATATATATATATATATATATATATATATATATATTGCTGAGGTGAGTGGTGACATGAGGGACATTTGGCAGTTTTTTGTCTCTGTAAATGAGAGAAGGCCTCAGATCTGGAGGCTTTGTATCATCTGTTAGTGCAGTGCCACCAGTGTGGTTTACAAAACTGTTGTTTCACTTGGAATTATTTTCTGTTTGTCACCGTTAAGTGTTTACTTCTTCTGTAGGTAAAATAGTTTAACAACCTGTTAAAATCCGCAGGAAATCGCAACTACTTCATATTATTATATTATATTTCATAATATACTGATGTACTGTTTTCACCACCCACCCACAGAAGGTTTCCCACACACACACACACACACACACACACACACACACTATTATAACGAGCAGAGCGGCAGAAATCAACTTCCGGTTCCTTCGGTTCTGTTTATTTGTTATTACAACAATAAAATGTATCTCGCTGTAAAACGAGATCATTAAAATGAATTCTGCTGTGGCACACACACACACGAATGATCACCCACCGTCAACACGCTAAAACCTCCTCTTCCTCCTCTTCCTCCTCCTGTCTCGTCTCCCAGCAGCTCCTGAAAGTTCGGACTTTATCAACAAGTTCTAACTGTTCTGAGAACTCGGATCCGCGTCCTCTGTCCGCTGAGGATCCAGGACTCTGGGAGCGGTTCTCCGGCTCTCTGATGACTGAAGGGGAATTTCCTGTCTCACCTGGCTGTAGTTTTTTAATCGAACTTTATGTAGTTTTATGTCAAAGCTGAAGCGTTTGACTCGATAAATACACTATTGATCAGTAACAAGGCGTCAAACTGGGAAAGATTCATTCTTCATTCACATGTCTTTCATTTTTAAGACATTTAATAACATGAACAGTAAAAGTGAAAGCAACTCGGCCCGGTGCATTCTGGGTGTTAGAGTTTTTCTTTGTTCTTGCCGTGAGGACATTTTTAGATTTTCTTGTTTTCTGGACTTCATATATCTGAACTGGTTTTGGGATTCCTGGATCACATGTGGCCGGCTGCTCTCAGGTCTGTGGGTCTGCAGGTCAGTCACTCTGTCTAAATACAGAGTTTTTGGTCCCTGTGAGTCTTTTGTGTCCTCTTCTCTTTGTCTTCTTTGATCAGCTGCTTCCTCTCTAGCGCCCCCTAATGCCTCTGACGCCTATTTACAAATAATCAAACATGGCTCTTAGACTGTCTTCAAATTCTGCTATTTCATGTCTTACCAATGATCTCATGTTAACAGGCCGATCAGGAAATCTTGGTCCAGGTTTTAGGCGTCGACGCCTGCGTGACCATTTCTGGTAATTGGAGGACTGAGCTCTGTCCTGTGTGGAGGCAGGGTGGTGGCTTGGATCCAAGTCATCTTCACATTTTGTTGTCTTTAACATGGTGTCCTCTGTGTCTCCTGGCCTGTCTGTCTCCTCCTGTCTCCTTCGTGCTCTGTCTCCGGCTTCAGCAGCAGCTTGCTGATGTTTTTGTTTCTGTGTTTGTTTCATCATCTCTTCAGTGAGTCCTCCTCCTGTTTGCTTCAGTTACTCCACCTGCAAAATAAAAACACATTTAACAGAGTTAAGAAGTGAACTTAAACACCAGGCTGCAGGTCTGCCAGCATCCATCACTGTCCCCTGTTTACTTCTTCTGTCTTCAAATGGAACGGAAGGTCACTTTCACAATAAAAGCTCTGGATCAAGTTCTTAAATAAAATGTTATGTCAGGAAAAAAAGGTCAGTTAGTGACATCACACAGCACAAGCCACTTCCCAGCATCCTCTGTTCTGATTGGAAACATCCAACCAGCAGCAGCAGAGGCCCCATAGACATAATCTGCAGCCATTAGCAGCATGCTAGTGTTTTATGGGCTAACATACATAATCAATTCTGTAGGAGCCAAAAATGACGTCAAACTTCGCGTTTTTGTCCAGAAGCAGGTGTCAATACTTACGTGAACTCCTTGATGTGGCAGAGATGGTTACAACACACGGAGGCTGCTGTACAGCGGCTGGTGATGTCACTGATGACACAACATCGATCTTTATGAATCCTGGAGAAAATCATATAATAATATAAACAACAACCAGGTCATGACAGCCAGTGTGGGCGTGTTGTGTTGTTAAGATCGTCTGAGTGAGATCACAGCAACAGTAACGGTGTTTTCATAGATTTAATGATCCATAGAAAATCAAACACTCTCTGTATTGATGAAGACGAGCAGAATGTTTGTCTCAGCTGCATAAACTTTACATTTTTAGAACCCATTCATTCTGGACTGTCTCCAGAGCGCCCCCTATGGAACAAGAACTTCACACAGTGGAACTTCTCTTCATACAGGAACTCCTTACAGCAGAGACCACACTCACACTGCTCACTGCTGCTGATGCTCTGAAGGATCTTCATCTCCCTCCTCTTCCTCCCAGCGGCTCCTGTCGAAGCTCAGGTGTATCAGCGGGTCCTAAACGTCCTCTGAGGGTTAAAGTCCGACTCTGTCCGCTCTGAGGTTTCTTCACAGACAGGAAACTGTTTCCCCGCCCTCTCATGTGGTGACTAACTTCTGCATGATCCCACAGTTCTTCTTTTCAGGTTAAGGACAGGACTCCCCCTGCTGGCTACTGGAAGAATAACCTGAACTCCATCTGAGGTTGTTGTTGTAGGATCAGATCATGACAATAAAATAACATGTTATTGATCCCATTGATTCATTGGCTGATCTCTGCCAGCACAGATTTGCTGAATCCTTCCTTTAATCAGAACACTGTTTATAAAGAGTCAGATTTAAGGCGGCAACAGAAACTGAACACAACTTCTGTGGAGTCCATGATGCCACCAGAATCACAATCAGAATCAGAACCATGTTTATTGCCATGTAAGTGAAGAGGTTTCACATTACTACGAATTTGCCTTAGTGATTAGTGTGTACATAAAACGTATAATAATTAACATGTAATAAGAAGCATGCATGGGTTAAAAAATAAAATAAGATAAAATAAGGTCAAATAAAACAAAGTAAACAATGTAATGTAAAAGTAAGGCTATAAGTGTAACAGGTACCACATGGATCAGTGAGGTGGTGCTAGCGTGCAAAGTAAAATCAATGTATCGGTAAAAGACTGATCATTAAAAGCTCACAGACATGTGACCGAAAAGTGACTGAAACGTGTCAAAGATCTGCACGGACGGATGGATCACTGCATACTGTCTCATTTAAATAAAGATGTACTGGACAGCTTCTCAAAGCTGGAAGATAAAGATGAGCTAGGAACACAGGATGTGTTCAGGAACCTTCAGGAGCCCGATATGAAACCAGGAGGAGGCTACACAGATCTGATGAACATGCCGATAGATGCTAGAAGTCAAACACTCCTGGGACTTGATTGCTGAATGTCACTGGGCCTGCAGTCATATAACAAGAACTCCACGTGCTCAGGGTTAGGGTCTATATGGAAATATTAACTTCCTCCTTTAACATGAATATAGGTAAATGTAATGATTACTGAAAGACATGGAACAGTCTAAAGTTTTAACCCCATCCTGTTTAAAAGTCTAAACTTGTCAAAGCTACGTCTGCTTCCTTTGCTGTACTTATGAAAATGAAAACAATACATAAAAAGTGCCAAAGTCTGCAGGTCAGAGCGTTGCAACAGAAGCAGACTGATTACAGGAAGGATGGAGTGACGGTGTGGTCATGTGACCCTGCAGTCTCAGCTCAGCCCCAGACCTTCACAGAGGGATGAGTCGACCTCACACAGGGAGTGGATCAGCTCTGAGCTGGCAGCTTCTCCTTTCCTCCTCACTGTGTCGATGACTGAACCCGCTCTGTCCCTCCGGTTCGGCTTCTCAGCTCCAGGGCCGGCTCAAGCCTTTTTGGGGTCCTAAGCAAAATTTCATACCACCACCTCAACATCAGATGCTTCATCATCCTATAGGCTGTGTGTGTAACATACCCACTGTCATTACCATCTCGTTTGTATTAATCAATGTTATTTTTTTAAAATATAAAATATATATTTTACTTTTGGTATTCGCTAAGGGCCCCCAAGGGCACCAAAAGTGCCGTTGGGGGCCTTTAGCGACCGCATACTTCGCATAAGCCTTGGGCCGGCCCTGCTCAGCTCAGTCCCAGATGTTCACAGAGGAACGGGTCGACCTCACACAGGAAGTGGATCAGCTCTGAGCTGGCAGCTTCTCCTTTCCTCCTCACTGTGTCGATGACTGAACCCGCTCTGTCCCTCCGATTCGGCTTCTCCTCTGCTGACTCCCTCTCAGCATCAGTCAGCACCTTTTTCTCCAGCAGTTTGTCCAGCAGACTGGAGAGGACAGGTGCTGATATCTTCTCTATGAAGCTGCTCCGTACGTCCCTCAGCCTCTCGTGTGGACGCAGGCCCGTTGATCCAGAGGACCTTGTGACACCTGTGGACTGAAGGTAAACTCTTCTTTCCCAGACACTGTGGGAGCTTTCAGAGTCCTTCAGCAACAGTTTTATATGTTTGAAGATTTGTTCCAGAATCACCTGGAACACTGGGAAGTAGTTCTTGTTGTAGTCTTCATCAAACTCGGCTTCTGTCGGCTGAACTAGAATCAGGTCGTCTTCAGGATCAGTGGACAGAGTGTAGAGCTGCTTGGGCTGCAGTTTACAGTGTGGAGATGTCTCCATGTACCTCTCATCTCCAAATAACTTCTTCCTGCTGCGCAGCACGTTGCGGAGAACAATGTTCCTCGGCAGCAGCAACACACTGAGGAAGGATGTGAGATCAGGACCATCCGGGGGTCTGTAGAACAGCAGGACCAGAGCCTGGACCGGGTCAGGGGGAGAGTCCTCGTCCTTGACGTTTCCGTAGGCAGAGAAGCCCGTGATGTTTATGATGACGTGAGTGTCTGTGACCCTGTGAGGGGGGATGAACTCGACGCCGTCCCCCTTCAGGTGGACCACTGACAGGAAGCCATACCCACCTGTGGAGCGGATCTCACAGTGGGGGAGGTGGAGCTGACTCACACACTGCTGTGGACACTGGATGTCAAACAGGGGCCCTGCAGGCTTCTTGTGATGTGGGGCCAGGAGGCTCCTGTCCCAGGGGACCAGCCTGTAAAACACGTCCCCCCCTCCCTGCATGTGGAACACCAAGCCGGTCACACTGCACCGGAACAGACCCGGGCAGGAGCAGTGGAAGCTGTACGCCTCATCGTCTCCGTCCTCCCAGAACTCAGGAGTAAACTCCTCCATGCTGCAGGACTCTGTGGTGGAGGTGTGGGGGTCAGATTTGGGCGGCTTCATCATCAGTGGTCCATCTCTGCTGTGGAGAGCGCCCTCTGCTGGCTGCTCTGAAGCTGCCTCCTGTGCTGGATCAGCTGCTTCCTCTCTGTCTCTGTCCACTTCCTTCTTTTCCTCTGCTGAGGTCTGAACATCTTCATCACACAGTGAATCAGACTCTGAGCTTCTCTTCATCTTCTCATCAGGAGCTCCTGCAGCTTCTTCCTCTTTCACAGACTCTGTGTGTCTGTCAGAAGCAGAAGATCTGCAGGAGGTCTCTGTGCTCTCAGAGGAGCCGGAGCTCCTGAGCTCAGACATGGTACGAAGGTCACAATCCCGAGCCCATAAAGGTTTCGTATGTGTTTTGGCAAGTTTCCATCCTGGTTCTTTTTCCTTTCTAAGTAGTTCCTGGTACTTGGCCCTGTAGGGGTCGAATATGGATGGATGTGGATTTAGTTCTTTCCATAAACTGACTATCCTTCGTCGTAGACTTGTAAGCTGGGCCTCTATTACCATTAAGTTCACTCTTACTTCATACAGTGAATCAGACTCTGAGCGTCTCTTCAGCTTCTCATCAGGAGCTCCTGCAGCTTCTTCCTCTTTTACAGACTCTGTGTGTCTGTCAGCAGAAGATCTGCAGGAGGTCTCTGTGCTCTCAGAGGAGCCGGAGCTCCTGAGCTCACATGTGGGGCTGAAACATGGGAGGTGTTGAGGTTTCTTAGGCGTTACTGTCAGACCACCAAGAAGTGAGACAACACATTTATTATCTTCTTTGTCAAACTGATCTTGATTCCACCCTGGTTCTTCCATTCTTCTTGCAGTCAGGAGTTTTAGTTTTTCATTTAAACTTGCTATCGTTAGTTCTAGTCTTCTAAGCCGGGCTTCACATTCCATTAAGTTCACTTGTGCTTCAGACAGGTTTAGGTTTTCTTGTTTTCTGGACTTCATTTGTGTGAACTGGGCTTGGAATTCCAGGATCACATGTGGCCGGCTGCTCTCAGGTCTGTGGGTCTGCAGGTCAGTAACTCTGTCTAAATACAGAGTTTTTGGTCCCTGTGAGTCTTTTGTGTCCTCTTCTCTTTGTCTTCTTTGATCAGCTGCTTCCTCTCTGTCTCTGTCCACTTCCTTCTTTTCATCTGCTGAGGTCTGAACATCTTCATCATCATCTTCATCACCTTCATCATCTGCTTCATACAGTGAATCAGACTCTGAGCGTCTCTTCAGCTTCTCATCAGGAGCTCCTGCAGCTTCTTCCTCTTTCACAGACTCTGTGTGTCTGTCAGCAGAAGATCTGCAGGAGGTCTCTGTGCTCTCAGAGGAGGAGGAAAAGACCTGAAGAGGAAGAAATCCTGTCAAGAAACCAGAGTCCTGATGAGATAAGCCACGTGTGACTTTTGTGTCTACTTCTCTTTGACTTTTTGGGTTAGAGGAGTCTTCACTGTCTTCAAATTCTGCTATTTCATGTCTTACCAATGATCTCATGTTAACAGGCCGATCAGGAAATCCTGGTCCAGCTTTTAGGCGTCGACGCCTGCGTGACCATTTCTGGTAATTGGAGGACTGAGCTCTGTCCTGTGTGGAGGCAGGGTGGTGGCTTGGATCCAACTCATCTTCACATTTTGTTGTCTTTAACATGGTGTCCTCTGTGTCTCCTGGCCTGTCTGTCTCCTCCTGTCTCCTGGTTCCTCTGTCTCCGGCTTCAGCAGCAGCTTGCTGATGTTTTTGTTTCCGTGTTTGTTTCATCATCTCTTCAGTGAGTCCTCCTCCTGTTTGCTTCAGTTACTCCACCTGCAAAATAAAAACACATTTAACAGAGTTAAGAAGTGAACTTAAACACCAGGCTGCAGGTCTGCCAGCATCCATCACTGTCCCCTGTTTACTTCTTCTGTCTTCAAATGGAACGGAAGGTCACTTTCACAATAAAAGCTCTGGATCAAGTTCTTAAATAAAATGTTATGTCAGGAAAAAAAGGTCAGTTAGTGACATCACACAGCACGAGCCACTTCCCAGCATCCTCTGTTCTGATTGGACACATCCAACCAGCAGCAGCAGAGGCCCCATAGACATAATCTGCAGCCATTAGCAGCATGCTAGTGTTTTATGGGCTAACATACATAATCAATTCTGTAGGAGCCAAAAATGACGTCAAACTTCGCGTTTTTGTCCAGAAGCAGGTGTCAATACTTACGTGAACTCCTTGATGTGGCAGAGATGGTTACAACACACGGAGGCTGCTGTACAGCGGCTGGTGATGTCACTGATGACACAACATCGATCTTTATGAATCCTGGAGAAAATCATATAATAATATAAACAACAACCAGGTCATGACAGCCAGTGTGGGCGTGTTGTGTTGTTAAGATCGTCTGAGTGAGATCACAGCAACAGTAACGGTGTTTTCATAGATTTAATGATCCATAGAAAATCAAACACTCTCTGTATTGATGAAGACGAGCAGAATGTTTGTCTCAGCTGCATAAACTTTACATTTTTAGAACCCATTCATTCTGGACTGCCTCCAGAGCGCCCCCTATGGAACAAGAACTTCACACAGTGGAACTTCTCTTCATACAGGAACTCCTTACAGCAGAGACCACACTCACACTGCTCACTGCTGCTGATGCTCTGAAGGATCTTCATCTCCCTCCTCTTCCTCCCAGCGGCTCCTGTCGAAGCTCAGGTGTATCAGCGGGTCCTAAACGTCCTCTGAGGGTTAAAGTCCGACTCTGTCCGCTCTGAGGTTTCTTCACAGACAGGAAACTGTTTCCCCGCCCTCTCATGTGGTGACTAACTTCTGCATGATCCCACAGTTCTTCTTTTCAGGTTAAGGACAGGACTCCCCCTGCTGGCTACTGGAAGAATAACCTGAACTCCATCTGAGGTTGTTGTTGTAGGATCAGATCATGACAATAAAATAACATGTTATTGATCCCATTGATTCATTGGCTGATCTCTGCCAGCACAGATTTGCTGAATCCTTCCTTTAATCAGAACACTGTTTATAAAGAGTCAGATTTAAGGCGGCAACAGAAACTGAACACAACTTCTGTGGAGTCCATGATGCCACCAGAATCACAATCAGAATCAGAATCAGAACCACGTTTATTGCCATGTAAGTGAAGAGGTTTCACATTACTACGAATTTGCCTTAGTGATTAGTGCGTACATAAAACGTATAATAATTAACATGTAATAAGAAGCATGCATGGGTTAAAAAATAAAATAAGATAAAATAAGGTCAAATAAAACAAAGTAAACAATGTAATGTAAAAGTAAGGCTATAAGTGTAACAGGTACCACATGGATCAGTGAGGTGGTGCTAGCGTGCAAAGTAAAATCAATGTATCGGTAAAAGACTGATCATTAAAAGCTCACAGACATGTGACCGAAAAGTGACTGAAACGTGTCAAAGATCTGCACGGACGGATGGATCACTGCATACTGTCTCATTTAAATAAAGACGTACTGGACAGCTTCTCAAAGCTGGAAGATAAAGATGAGCTAGGAACACAGGATGTGTTCAGGAACCTTCAGGAGCCCGATATGAAACCAGGAGGAGGCTACACAGATCTGATGAACATGCCGATAGATGCTAGAAGTCAAACACTCCTGGGACTTGATTGCTGAATGTCACTGGGCCTGCAGTCATATAACAAGAACTCCACGTGCTCAGGGTTAGGGTCTATATGGAAATATTAACTTCCTCCTTTAACATGAATATAGGTAAATGTAATGATTACTGAAAGACATGGAACAGTCTAAAGTTTCAACCCCATCCTGTTTAAAAGTCTAAACTTGTCAAAGCTACGTCTGCTTCCTTTGCTGTACTTATGAAAATGAAAACAATACATAAAAAGTGCCAAAGTCTGCAGGTCAGAGCGTTGCAACAGAAGCAGACTGATTACAGGAAGGATGGAGTGATGGTGTGGTCATGTGACCCTGCAGTCTCAGCTCAGCCCCAGACCTTCACAGAGGGATGGGTCGACCTCACACAGGGAGTGGATCAGCTCTGAGCTGGCAGCTTCTCCTTTCCTCCTCACTGTGTCGATGACTGAACCCGCTCTGTCCCTCCGGTTCGGCTTCTCAGCTCCAGGGCCGGCTCAAGCCTTTTTGGGGTCCTAAGCAAAATTTCATACCACCACCTCAACATCAGATGCTTCATCATCCTATAGGCTGTGTGTGTAACATACCCACTGTCATTACCATCTCGTTTGTATTAATCAATGTTATTTTTTTAAAATATAAAATATATATTTTACTTTTGGTATTCGCTAAGGGCCCCCAAGGGCACCAAAAGTGCCGTTGGGGGCCTTTAGCGACCGCATACTTCGCATATGCCTTGGGCCGGCCCTGCTCAGCTCAGTCCCAGATGTTCACAGAGGAACGGGTCGACCTCACACAGGAAGTGGATCAGCTCTGAGCTGGCAGCTTCTCCTTTCCTCCTCACTGTGTCGATGACTGAACCCGCTCTGTCCCTCCGATTCGGCTTCTCCTCTGCTGACTCCCTCTCAGCATCAGTCAGCACCTTTTTCTCCAGCAGTTTGTCCAGCAGACTGGAGAGGACAGGTGCTGATATCTTCTCTATGAAGCTGCTCCGTACGTCCCTCAGCCTCTCGTGTGGACGCAGGCCCGTTGATCCAGAGGACCTTGAGACACCTGTGGACTGAAGGTAAACTCTTCTTTCCCAGACACTGTGGGAGCTTTCAGAGTCCTTCAGCAACAGTTTTATAGGTTTGAAGATTTTTTCCAGAATCACCTGGAACACTGGGATGTAGTTGTTGTCGTAGTCTTCATCAAACTCGGCTTCTGTCGGCTGAACTAGAATCAGGTCGTCTTCAGGATCAGTGGACAGAGTGTAGAGCTGCTTGGGCTGCAGTTTACAGTTTGATGACGTCTCTATGAACCTCTCCTTTCCATCCCGTTCCATTCTGGTGCGCAGCACGTCGCGGAGAACAATGTTCCTCGGCAGCAGCAACACACTGAGGAAGGATGTGAGATCAGGATCCTCTGGGGGTCTGTAGAACAGCAGGACCAGAGCCTGGACCGGGTCAGGGGGAGAGTCCTCGTCCTTGACGTTTCCGTAGGCAGAGAAGCCCGTGATGTTTATGATGACGTGAGTGTCTGTGACCCTGTGAGGGGGGATGAACTCGACGCCGTCCCCCTTCAGGTGGACCACTGACAGGAAGCCACACCCACCTGTGGAGCGGATCTCACAGTGTGGGAGGTGGAGCTGACTCACACACTGCTGTGGACACTTGATGTCAAACAGGGGCCCTGCAGGCTTCTTGTGATGTGGGGCCAGGAGGCTCCTGTCCCAGGGGACCAGCCTGTAAAACACGTCCCCCCCTCCCTGCATGTGGAACACCAGGCCGGTCACGCTGCACCGGAACAGACCCGGGCAGGAGCAGTGGAAGCTGTACACCTCATCGTCTCCGTCCTCCCAGAACTCAGGAGTAAACTCCTCCAAGCTGCTCTCTGACTTCATGTCAGAGAGACTCGCGGCTCGTCTTAAGGTTCTGTCAGAGCCCGGCTGACTCGGTGAAGACCAGCTGGCAGAACGAGGCCGGCTGCAGGACTGGGGGTCAGATTTGGGTGGCTGAGCGCTGGAGGCTGAGACGTGCAGTGACATCATCAGTGGTCCGTCTCTGCTGTGGAGAGCGCCCTCTGCTGGCTGCTCTGAAGCTGTGTCCTGTGCTGGATCGGCTGCTTCCTCTCTGTCTCTGTCCACTTCCTTCTTCTCCTCTGCTGAGGTCTGAACATCATCTTCATCATCATCATCATCATGCATTATATTCATACCAGGAGATTGGGGACCACATTCCTCTTGAATCCAATGTGGCCGACTTAGGTCCAGGGGTGCCTCATCATGCAGTGAATCGGACTCTGAGCTTCTCTTCATCTTCTCATCAGGAGCTCCTCCAGCTTGTTCGACTTTCACAGACTCTGTTTGACTGTCAGGAGGAGGAGTGCTGCAGGAGATGGAGCTCCTGAGCTCAGACATGGGGCTGAACTGTCCTTTCAGACCACCAAGAGGTGAGACAACAGATGTATATTCTTCTTTGTCAAACTGATCTTGATTCCATCCTACTTTTCCCATTCTAGTTGATATCTCTGCAGTCCGTAGTTTTAGTTCAAGTTCCTTTCTTGCCATTTCCATTTCTTCATGTAGTCTGCTAAGCCGGGCTTCATCTTCCATTAAGTTTCTTCTTACTTCAGGCAGTAAAAAGTCTTCTTTTCTGGACTTAATTTGTCTGAATTGGGTTTGGGTTTCCTCTCTGTCCACTTCCTTCTTTTCCTCTCCCCAGGTGTGAACAACTTCATCAACAGAGCCTTTCAGTAACATCCTGTCAGGAACTCCACTCATTGTAGGTTTAACATCACTGTAGGGGAGATGTGAGGGATGAACCATAGTAGGAGCGATGTAGGAAAGAGGAGAAAGGTATAAGGACCCTGATGTTTGTGTATAACATGACGGATATAAAGGTGCCAGAACTGGATCTAATGCTGTGAAGAGACCAGAGTCCTGATGGGTTGAAGCAGGTCTGTCTTTTGTGTGTTTTTTTCTTTGTCTTTTTGGATCTGAGGGGCTTCTCTTCATCTTCTCATCAGGAGCTCCTGCAGCTTCTTCCTCTTTCACAGACTCTGTGTGTCTGTCAGCAGAAGATCTGCAGGAGGTCTCTGTGCTCTCAGAGGAGCCGGAGCTCCAGAGCTCAGACAAGGGGCTGGACTGTACTTTCAGACCACCAAGAGGTGAGACAACAGATGTATTATCTTCTTTGTCAAACTGATCTGGATTCCATCCTACTTTTTCCATTCTAATCGATATCTCTGCAGTCCGTAGGTTTAGTTGTTCAAGTTCCTTTCTTGCTTTTTCCATTTCTTCATGTAGTATACTAAGCCGGGCTTCGTCTTCCACTAAGTTTCTTCTTACTTCAGACAGTTTTAAGTCTTCTTTTCTGGACTCTCTGTCCACTTCCTTCTTTTCCTCTCCCCAGGTGTGAACAACTTCATCAACAGAGCCTTTCAGTAACATCCTGTCAGGAACTCCACTCATTGTAGGTTTAACATGACTGTAGGGGAGATACTTAGAGGGATGAACCATAGTAGGAGCGATGTAGGAAAGAGGAGAAAGGTATAAGGACCCTGATGTTTGTGTATAACATGACGGATATAAAGGTGCCAGAACTGGATCTAATGCTGTGAAGAGACCAGAGTCCTGATGGGTTGAAGCAGGTCTGTCTTTTGTGTGTTTTTTTCTTTGTCTTTTTGGATCTGAGGGGCTTCTCTTCATCTTCTCATCAGGAGCTCCTGCAGCTTCTTCCTCTTTCACAGACTCTGTGTGTCTGTCAGCAGAAGATCTGCAGGAGGTCTCTGTGCTCTCAGAGGAGCCGGAGCTCCAGAGCTCAGACAAGGGGCTGGACTGTACTTTCAGACCACCAAGAGGTGAGACAACAGATGTATTATCTTCTTTGTCAAACTGATCTGGATTCCATCCTACTTTTTCCATTCTAATCGATATCTCTGCAGTCCGTAGGTTTAGTTGTTCAAGTTCCTTTCTTGCTTTTTCCATTTCTTCATGTAGTATACTAAGCCGGGCTTCGTCTTCCACTAAGTTTCTTCTTACTTCAGACAGTTTTAAGTCTTCTTTTCTGGACTCTCTGTCCACTTCCTTCTTTTCCTCTCCCCAGGTGAGAACAACTTCATCAACAGAGCCTTTCAGTAACATCCTGTCAGGAACTCCACTCATTGTAGGTTTAACATGACTGTAGGGGAGATATATGGGATGAAACATAGTAGGAGCGATGTGGGGAAGAGGAGGAAGGTATAAGGATCCTGATGTTTGTGTATAATATGGTGGATATAAAGGTGGCTGAACTGGATCTAATGCTGTGAAGAAACCAAAGTCCTGGTGGGTTGAAGCAGCTCTGTGTTTTGTGTCTTCTTCTCTTTGTCTTTTTGGACCCGAGGAGTCATGGCTCTCTTCAAGTGCTGCTTTTACCAATGATCTTCTTTTCACAGGCCGATCATGAGATCCTGGTTCTGCTGGAGGTGTTGTGTCTGTAAGCCAGCTGAGGTCTTCAGGAAGCTCTGGTAGACTTAAATCATCCTCCCACAGTGGTGGTAGTAAATGACTAAAATCTGAATGAGGGTCCAGCTCATCTTCACATTTTGTCTTTAACGTGGCGTCCTCTGTGTCTCCTGGCCTGTCTGTCCCCTCTCTGTCTCTGTCTTTCTCGTCCTCTGCTTCAGCAGCAGTTTGCTCAGAGTCCTGATGTTTTTCTTTCTCTGTTCGTTTCATCTTCTCTTCAGTGAGTCCTCCTGTTTGCTTCAGTTACTCCACCTGCAAAATAAAAACACATGAGAATGAGTTTGACTGCTGCCCGCTGAAGGATTCCTTCTGACGCTCAAATCTGAGGTTAAATGTTCGAAAAGGTTTATTTGACTGTAATTAATAAAGATGTTGAATCTTTGGCATGCTGAAATGTAAAAGTTAAAAATCAGAGAGAGAGAAGTGAACAGAGGAGGTGTGAGGCCTCAGCTCTCAGCTGTCTGCAGCTCCTCTCATCCCTTCCCAGCAGGTTTCACCTCCATCCAAACCCTGACGATGGCTCTAACTAGTCCTGCACAGGGCCCGGACCACAGCGGACCATTGACCAACAACAGGGATCTCAGTCATGTGACTTCCAGTAAGATCCACCCACAGACGGCGCTGTAGAGCCATGTTGCCCCGCTCATTTCCAACGACCACAAAATAGCAAATGTTTCCTGCCCTGATGAGCTGAGTTCACCTGCATGGGTGAAAATGGGCTTCTCCTCTCGAGCCAATTACAACAACAGGGCCCTAATTAAAAGAGGTGCACCCCCACCAGAGGTGGGTTAGGGTTAGGGTTACATTTACTCCGCTTTTTGGAAAAAAATGACTCATATGAGTAATTTAATGTCTAATACTTTTTACTTTTACTCGAGTACATTTGTGAGCAAATAACGCTACTCCTACTCCGCTACATTGGCCAAACATGGAATCGCTACTCGTTACTAGGGCTGTGTATTGGCACGAATCTGGCGATACGATACATATCACGATACACTTGTCACAATACGATACGATATATTCCGATATATATTATACATACATATTTGGAGGACTACTTTTTAAAATTATTTTGAAGTAACTATACTCTTACTTGAGTACATGTGGTCTCAGATGATAGGTTCTCTTCTAGTGTCAATTGTACGGGGGTGAATTTTTTTACAACCCACTAGTTTCAATGGTATTCTGACTTAAAATTACGCCTAATTATGGGCGTTGCCGCTTGAGTGACAGACAGTTGACGTATCACAGCGTGAGTTTCCTGCTTCCACGATCGCCCGCCCCTCTAAACCCCGCTCGTGCTCCCCCTTTTTGTCCATATTTGGAGTTTTGGCGGACGTGACGCTGCCAACATGGCGGCGGTCATCAACGTCCTGGAACCTCCCACCGAGCCTCAGAACGGCTCTTCAGAAACAAACGGGTGACGTCACGGAGGCTCTGTCCATAGTTTTTACTGTCAATGGTATTAACGAGCAGCGCGGCGGAAATCAACTTCCGGTTCCTTCGGTTCTGTTTATTTGTTATAACAACAATAAAATGTATCTCGCTGTAAAACGAGATCATTAAAATTTATTCTGCTGTGGCAGTTCAGCGCGCACACACACACACACACATAAATGATCACCCACCGTTAACACGCTAAAACCTCCTCTTCCTCCTCCTGTCTCGTCTCCCAGCAGCTCCTGAAAGTTCAGACTTTATCAACAAGTTCTAACTGTTCTGAGAACTCGGATCCGCGTCCTCAGTCCGCTGAGGATCCAGGACTCTGGGAGCGGTTCTCCGGCTCTCTGATGACTGAAGGGGAATTTCCTGTCACACATGACTGTAGTTTTTTAATCGAACTTTATGTAGTTTTATGTCAAAGCTGAAGCGTTTGACTCGATAAATACACTATTGATCTGTAACTGGGTCAAACTGGGAAAGATTCATTTTCCATCTGTTAAGATATTTAATAACATGAAGAGTGAAAGTGAAAGCAGCATCTCAGCCCGGTGCATTCTGGGTGTTGGAGTTTTTCTTTGTTCTTGCCCTTAGTCAGGACATTTTAACCCTTTCTTCTCCGTGCTGTGCAGCAGTCTGTGCTGTGAGCAGAAATAAAAGCCACAGACCTTCAATCATTCAGAATATTTTAATCTGCATCACTCTGAACAACAAAATCCCTGTAAACATTACAAAATCAGCACCTGTGTCTTCAGAGGAAAAGGGGGTCCTGCTCTGACAGGAAGGAGGAGAAGAAGAAGAAGAAGAAGCAGGCAGACGCCAGAGACCAGCTGCAGAGTTCAGGGAGGACCGGGGACGCTCCTCAGCTCCTCGTCATCATCATTCTGTGTGTCACCCAGCCCTCCTGTCACAGAGCTCCATCAGCAGCATCAACGTGTTCATGAGAACAGCTGCTCAGAGCTCAAAGCCACTCTCCAGTCACACACGGTGGAACCAAAGAAAGCCCGTCTGGATCAGCAGGTTAGAAACATCAAAAAGGCTCCTACATGCTCCTGTTGAAGACGGAACCAGAGACCACGTGGGAGCCCTGCGAGTGAAGCACCAGGTTTCTGAAGTCTTTCATCCGCCCACAACAGCGTGAGACGCATCACAGGCGCAGCAGGAGAAGGTGGAGGTTGGTATTGCTTACAGTCGGTCAGACTTTGGGCTTTGCGAGCACCAGAGAAGCGTTGATTGTTGGTACGTTCTTAAAAGGCTTATCTAACAAGAGGAATGCTCTGATTGGACATCACGAGGAAGAGGAGGCAGTGCACAGGACAGGGTCCACAGTGAGGGTTCAATGACAGACGGGTCCGCTGAGTGAAGGCACAGCAGAGAGCGGGACTCAACACGCCCCCCATCGAACCCTCAGCGTCTCCACCCACACCGTCCAGCAGACGCTGGGACACAGACGGCAGAGGGACAGGAGGACACGACGTTGGTCTGTGGGGGTTTTGTTCAGGACTGGAAACGGCAAACATGCTGGTTGTTCAGTTTTTAGCACCTGAAGCAGCGTCGGCTCAGATCCAAGCACAGGACGTGTTCCGGTGGGTCCAGCAGCGGGTTTGAAGCTGGAACATTTGTTTTAATTGATGATGTAGGATCAACCATGATTCATAATCCTCAAATTAGAGACGCAGGAAGCTGCTTCTTCATCTTTTTTTTTGTTTTCTTTGGTGACACCGAGGCGACAAACTACCTCTCCTGTGTGACATCAGTCTTTAGCTCCGCCCACTGCTGCACCGTGTGACATCACTGTGCTGGATCTGACACGCCGCTGCTTTGTGAACGACCTCCTGCTTTACAGACAGTGAGTGATGTGGCACTCTGAGGAGTGTGTGGTCGGTACAGTTCACACTATAAAACACACACAGGAGTCCAGTCAGGTGTGTGAGCGCGGCTGGTGGAGGATTTTTTTTGGTCCCTGAAGTGAAAACAGCAGGTTTGTTTGTCTCCTCACACATCTGCACCGACAAAGGGAAGAATCACGAATCCAAAACTCCCGCTTCCGCAGAAGAAAAAGCTCAAGAAGAACAATAAAAAACAGATATGAAAGGTTTGAAAAAAAAAATCAGCTTCAAATATTCCCAGTTTTTCCTGAAGCTTTCCATGTTTTGTTTAGATTTCCTGAAGTGAAGGTGTGTTTGTGTGTAAGGCCTTTGTGTCAATCTGCAGGAGGTAGAAGTCGGAATCAGGCGATCTCCATCTCCCGCTCAATCCCGACGTACTTCAGAGCATCAGCCTGGCTGTACCTGAGGAGCAGACGGGAAGACGTCAGGACACACGTTCAACAGCCCGCACAGCCGGCCTGACGGCTGCCGAGTCCACTGACCTGTAGTCAAAGAAGAGCTCCTCTCCGGTCTGGATGGCTCTCTTGGCAAAGATCCCGATCCTGTGATCCCCGTTCACCATCATCACTACATGAACACAGCGACATGTTAACAGAGGCGGCGCCTCCCTCAGCAGGGAGCCTCGTGTGTGTCTCTTACCTTTTGCATAGCAGTTTGGGTTCACAGAATGGTTGGCGAAGCGGATCTTGTTGCCTTTCCTCGTGGCATCGACGACAAAGTCTGAAGAGAAAACACATGTTTTAACCAAGCGGCAACCTTCGGGGCTCAAAGTTGAAGCCCATGCGGAAGTGTCAAAACTTGTAATTCACGCCGCAACCACTGGGGGTTGGCTCCAAAAGCGAGTAATTTCCCATAGACTCCCATGTTAAAATGGCCGACTTCACAGCAGAAAAGAACATGTTTACAGCCTGGTACAAAAAAACCACTCTGGTCTCAGATGATAGGTTCTCTTCTAGTGTCAGTTGTACGGGGGGTGAATTTTTTTACAACTCAGTCGTTTCAATGGTATTCTGACTTAAAATTACGAATAATCATGGGCGTTGCCGCTTGAGTGACAGACAGTTGACGTATCACAGCGTGAGTTTCCTGCTTCCACGATCGCCCGTCCCTCTAAACCCCGCTCGTGCTCCCCCTCTTTGTCCATATTTGGAGTTTTGGCGGACGTGACGCTGCCAACATGGCGGCGGTCATCAACGTCCTGGAGCCTCCCACCGAGCCTCAGAACGGCTCTTCAGAAACAAACGGGTGACGTCACGGAAGCTCTGTCCATAGTTTTTACTGTCAATGATATTAACACTGAAATAACCAGACTAATGAAGATCCTGTTCCTGGGTGTGTTCGTACCGTTGTTGAGGTTGAAGAGGAAGCTGCACATGTACTTGTCATAGACCTTTCCTCTGCGGTCTGCCTCATCCTGAGAGATAATCTGCAGACATGGAGGTCAGACATGTAAAACTTTCAGAGAGGGACCAACACACACAGGCAGAGGGTGGTGAAAAAGCCCGGAGCTCAGAGGGTTAACCTGCTGGTGCTGCTCGGTCTTACCTCTCCACAGTACTCCGAGATGAACTCGTTTTTCTGAACCGGCTCTTTGATGAAGATACCCCAGCCCGCCACATCTGAAGGAGCCAGCAGCAGGTGCTGGACAGGAACACAGGCTCCGTCATCAAGTGCTCTTTCAGTCACACAAAGCCCGGGTAAAGGTTCTGGAAGAACCGGGTCGCTTACCTTCTTGGCTCCTCTCTGGATGGAGCAGTTCTTGCAGGACACGTTCTTGCTGTCCCAGTGGTCCGCGGCGCCGCAGGTCAGGCACAGGTCGGGGTCACACTCCCGCACCGCCAGGTAGCAGGGACACTGCTTGGTGTTACACTGGGCTTTGCAGCGACAGCCTGGGAACCGGTTCTGACCTGAAGCCACACAAGAAGTGGAAAATCAGAACTTCTAACTGGAGCTGGACTCACCCTCTGTACCCTCTGAAGGCGGGTTCTTACACTCAGAGCTGCACTGGCAGAACTTCTCACAGAAGTTCTGAGCGGTGACGCAGGGACACGAGGAGTCACACGGCTGCCGCGGGTGGTCACATGGCTGATAGTTATACACATGATTGGACGAACCATCTGCAAAAGGATGAAGAACAATGAGTGTTGTTCTTACGCCCACACACCTTCACCATGGTTCCTACAGTGACCTCTGACCTTTCTTTAGCTGGATCTTCCTGCAGTGTGTGGCCCAGAGTCTGTGTTTCCTCTTCTTCTTCCTCGGCGGTGTGTCCTCATCCTCAGCAGGAGCCCGAGCGATGATGCTGGACTCCTTGACCCTAAACTCGTAAACCTGCAGAAATGACAGCACGTTGGACGGACCGTCATCAGGAAGCTGTGAGCATCAGCTCACGGCTCTCCAGCACGCCGCGGCGGCTCACCTGTCTGCAGGTCTTGGTGCCGATGAGCCGTGCGATGGCACAGTAGTTGTCGTAGTACGTGCCGATGAGAACCCTGAACAGAGAGGCTTCGGCTCCGGACCACTCCAGCGCTTCTGCCTCTGCGCTCAGCTTCATCTTCACTGGTGTCTGGCACCGTGAGTTTCCCTCTGTGCAGACACACGCAGCAGCTGAAGCCTCGCCTTCAGTTTCTCCTCCTCAGCTACACACAGGTGAAGTTCAGTGACGTACCTGAGCTGCTGGTGGTCTCGTCCTTCTTGTCCTCGTCGTCTTTGTCGTCCCGCTCATCTCGCTCGTCTTCTTTGCTGCCTTCCCGGTCGCTGTCTGTGTCTTTGGTTTCCGAGGAAACGGTGGGGGTGCTGGGTCGACTGTTGCCGTTACTGTTGGGCTGGCGTCCTCGGCGGCGGCCGACTGTGCGCTTGGAGGGCGTCTTGGCCCGTTCTGTGACCATGCCCGCAGGGTACTCCCTCACAACCCCATCCTGAGTGAAAACAGTCCAAACAATAATGCACCAAACCTTCAGAGAAGCCTCTTTCAAAACGTAAAAATCAAAAACATATAAAAGATGGAGACGTGCAGTGGACTCACCTGTGCCAGGTACCGGAAGCAGTCGATGCCACAGGGTTTACTGTCCACCAGGTTCTCCAGGTTTTTGCGCTTGTACGTGTTTGGAGTGGCGTGGAATGCTGCAGGAGGGTAAGTGAGACAGCAGACAATTCAACAGCTGATAGAACAGAACCGGAGCTTTTTGAAGAGCGGTGCTTTCGTGTGGCGTGCGTACACTCACGGTGGAGGAAGCAGTCGTATTTGAAGCAGCGTCTGCAGAACAGGGTGTGGAAGGAGTGCAGGCTCTGTTCACGCTGCACAGAGCGAGCGTTTGGACCGTCGATGTTCGGCGTGCACTCGGGCGGCAGCGCGCCGGGCAGCTGCTGCTCCGTCAGCTCCTTATACCTGAAACACACACAAGATCCGTTTGTTATGAGTCGACACACACGCACATCTGACGGGCGACGGTCATAATCTCAGTTGTAATCTCGATAAATCTCGATTTGCACAATTTGCACAAAACCACATTTTTAATCAAAGCTTCCATCAGTCCTGGCGACGCCCTTCAGCTTCATTCTGTCAGCCGTGCTGTGATGTGTGCATCAGTGTAATGGGTGTTCCAGGAACTCGCACTTTGACAAATGTTCCGTGTTGTTTGCAAACTGAGATTAAATGTGTTACATTTTTTTTCGTATTCAACATGTCCAGGTCCGACCCCTACATACAACACATGAATAGATTTGTTGTGATGACAACACTAACACACAGACACACAAACAAATCCACTAACTTCTCTTTGAGCTCCTCGGGGGAGCCCTTGTCGGGGAACATGGAGGAGATGGCTTCAAAAATCTTGTCCGAGGGAAACTTCTTGCTGGTGTCATTGGTTCGACCTGGCGATGACACACACAGACACACACACAGTCACACACAGTCACACACTTCCATCAGGCTGCTGTTATCTGTAACAGCCTGGGTTGAGTAGACAGGGTTCTTTGTTTTACTTGAAATAAATCTTAAACCTGGAAAGGCTCACGCCTCTTCCTCTGGTGTGATTGTATTTAAACCCTCCATCACTCCCGTCACTTTCAGCTCTTGTTTTGGGTTAAATCACTCACAGTAGTACCAAACAGTCTCTTACTTTCATTGTTAGCGAGCCCGTCCTTGCAGGGATCCTCTGGATGGTCCTTGCCGTCGCACATCTCCATCTTGTCCACCTTGAAGTCCTGCTCCTCCTCTTCATCGTCATCCTCGTTGTCGCTGTACTGCGACAGAGCGTTGACGAGCTCCACAAAGATCTCGTCGTTGATGAAGCCGCATTCTAATGGAAACACATAAACAGCACATTGAGTTGCTGCTTCGACTGTGATGCGAAGATCTCGCCGTGACACCTGGAGCGTCAGCTGACCCTCACCTCGATCACCGTGGACTTTGCCATCATAGTTCTTGATGAGTTCTTCTATGAAAGTACCGTCCTGGTCCAGGATCTCATCCCCCATGTAGGGAATGTTATGAAGCACCGTCTCATCCTCCACCTGAGCCGGGAAAAAAAGTTACCACCACACAGGCCAACACCTACCCCCACCACAGGTGCATACACACCATGAAGTTCTGCTGCAGCGGGGACCAGGAGTACATGACAGGAACTGAAGCCACAGCGTTCAGAGTCTTCAGGGGGATGACCTGCCGGGGGAACTCGGAGAAGCCGCTGTCCACTGTGCACTGAACAGGACAGCAGAGACAAGATCAGGACATGTCTGCGCGTCAGTGTGTGAAGCGTGACGCCGGAGCCTCACCTCCCGGGTTCCTCTCAAGGAGCTGACGGAGGTCATGATGTGAACCGGCTGGATGCGCCTGGTTTTCCACTCCTGGTTCAGAATATCAGTCCGCTCCATGATTTTCTGACGGTTGGTATTGAACATGCTCTGGAAGAGTTAAGGGAAACTGGTTAAGTGGCCTCACCACCTGAGCAACGTCGCACCACGTCACAGAAGTTTATAAGAACTGGATTCACATGAATCATAATGTTACCGAGAGGCAGAGGTGGGCAGTGAAGATGTGTGTTTAAAACAAAACACTGCTGAGAGAAAATCCGGATGAAAAGAAGTGGGTGCTGCCTGTATATAAACCACAGTGTGACGGTCTGTGTGTGTGTGTGCGCTTGCATGAACAAACCTTGACCTCATCAGCCCGTCTGAAGCGTTTGAGCTGCCGGAGCCTCATGTACTCGGACTTCACCCTCCGCTTCCAGCAGGCCGGACCCTTCTCCGAGCGCTTCCCTGTTAGCACCATGCTGAGCCTGCAGGTAAACAGGAGGGCGATGAAGATTTCTGCACAGAACTGAACGTCTTCACACGCCACAGTTTCCCTCATTGCTCTCGACTGGTGGGCTATAGACAATCTGTTTTTCGGTGTGTCAGAAATCACCGTTTATAAAGATAAATTTAGTTTCTATAGTCCCGTCACAAGCTAACGTCAACAAATAATCAAGGAGAAAACTCAACAAGAAAAAGTTTGGTTAGCCAAGAAAATGCCTCCAGCACACTTTTAACACCAACAGTCAAAAGATCAATACTTGCTTTTCATTTTTGACGGTTTACACTGCAGATTACAGACTGCGATACTAAGAATCACTTCTCATCAGTTCTCACTTCTGTGTTTGTGTGTCAGTACTGATGATGGTTCAAATTATGCAGGTGACATAACTTCCTGACGCCCTCTGCCAAATGTGCCGCTCACTGAGAAAGTCGTGCAGGAAATCCACGCTTTCACGACTCTGCATGAGTTACAGCAGCCGTCTATTCATGAGTAGCTAATGGCTCCATCTGCCACCACGCTGCCTACCAGTGACTCAGACCTCACACTTCAGATCAGACCTGTCAGACGGCTGTCATGGAGATGCACCAGCATGACACGTTTCACCATTGTTGCACCACAAACTGCTGTGAGAACACTGTTCCTGTTTGGATTCATCTTTAAAACATGCTGAAATGTTTTCATGGATATTTGGAACACCTTCTGCATCCTCCTAACCAAACTAACAGTCAATTATCTGATCTTTGTCTGATCTTGAGTCAAAAAATAATAACTCTGTAAATTATAAACACCAGCAGCAGGTTGGCAAACTTTCATTTGGACCAATCCTGGATGATTTGTGATGCATTCAAAAGCCAACATGTGTGTGTGTGTGTGTTCAGAGCAGCCTGACATTCACTGGGTGGTTTGGGTTTTACTCAAGAAACTACATGTTCACAGCCCTGCCGACCTGGTCATGACGGGGATGACCTACGTCACTGACATTAATATTAAGCGTCAGTCCTTTCTGTGTTCCGTAGCCGTCCTGGTTTACATGAACGTCCTACACGCGGCGGATTGAGTCAGAAAACGTGTAGATTGTGGTTTTATTCGACAGTTCTTCTCTCTGGACCAGCTAGCTACAAACAACAGGCGAGCCTCAGGCTAGCGATAGCTCGCCGATGTCGTGCCAAGTTTGTATTCCCTCAAAATGAGCACACACACACACACACACACACACACACACACACCCCGGCTCACCTTGGTCCAAAACACTGGAGTGTGTGCTTCATGCTGCCAACTGTGTTTTCGACCCATAAAGTGCGATGAATAAAAGTTACGTCAATTCACACAGTGACAAAAAAAATGGCACGGCACCCCGGCGAGCTAGCTAACAGTTGGTTCGTTAACAAAGATTGGGACATCCACAAAGCAGCAGCGGCAGCAGACCCGGGCCATTTGAATCCGAACAAAGAGGCTGTAAATACAGACAGCGGCGCTGACAGCGTCCCTCACCTGTGAAGGAGGACCCGTCCTCATTCACCGGGGCGATTCAGGATCGATAAGACAAACACTGCCGAACTCGTCCTTTGTGTTGAGGATTAGCTGTTCAGGCTAGCTGTGAGGTTAGCTCGACGGCTAGCTAGCAGTTAGCTCAGGAGGAGGGAGCGATTCACTTTGCTCGACACCCGGCTTCACGGACCAGAAGCCGGCAAACAAACGAACTATCGTTTCCCTCCCACACACACACACCAGCCGCGGCTCCAGCACAACCGTACCGAGTCTGGCACCGATTACCTCCAGGGTCCCCGTTCACAGTTTGATCAATTTCAATATTTCCGCCTCGGCACAGACACGGTTCAAACTGCTCACCGTCTCACACACACCGCCCACTACGGCTGCAGCGGATTCAAGAGGCGCCAAACGTTTGGACCAATCAGAGAGGCGGATGTTAGTTTTCCTTTCACTGTGGGTTCACGCGATAGGCTGGATGGTGTAACCGTGTTAGCCAATCAGAGTCGGAGCTTCGCCGGGGGCCCTGCGACGGGGACATGTGGATTAGTTCTCTTTGTTCTCTCATCTGTCAGAGAAGTAAAAACTAAAAGCAGCCGTGACGTTCGAACAGTGACACAAATCCGCTCCATCATGGCGTCAGCCGCCATGTTGTGCTGTAAATGTAAAAATGTATTTCTGTCAGTATCAAGCCGCTGATAGGTGCCGGCACCGTGCGCCGATGAACCCGGTCACCGAGCGACAGCTGATGGGTTCGGGCTTAACAGCTCGGGTGTTCTCGGTTAGTGAGTTAGTAAATAATAATAATAATAATAATAAAGAGCGTCAGAGAAACCGTTTGGTTAAATGATTGAAATTCAGCGGTCACAGGCAGACATATAAAAGGTCGGCAAGTTTATTAAGCCCCGCCCTCATCCGGCAGCCATTGGACGGCAGCTCAGTGACGTCTACACGCTGCATATACGTCCAACATGGACATGAGGTGTGAGGGGAATTTATCACCAGAGGCAGCAGTGGTGTCCAGCAGTGGGCGGAGGACGGAGCAGCAGGGACCCCGGGTGGTGTAAATAACGTAGGCGATGAGACGCTGATGGATGTTGGGTGAAACCGAACTGTAGCTGAACGTCAGTCAGCATCAGCAGCCGGCGCAGCTCACTGGTGGTTCATCAGGTGTAGCAAAAAGCAAAAAAAAGTTTGCAACTGTGACAAGACATAATACAGAACCACACCAGAGAGAGGCAACAGGCAGAGGTACTGACCGACCCAGTTTATTGATACATGGCTGTCAAAGGTTTCAAGAAGTCAGAGACAGTAGAAGAAAGTTAAATGCTGATTATTAGAGAACACACTGATTAAAGACATCACTGATTGATCCTGTCCTGCTCTGACATCATCACATCTCACACAGTTATTTCCTCGGCTGTTCACCGTATCCCGTCCACCGTGCTCATCAGCTCCTCCACCTGCTGTGAATCTGGGTTTGTGTTCTCGAACAGAACACACCTGTTGCTGCACTTCTCAATGATTTTCTTCTGATCAGGTTGGCACTCCGACAGAAACTCCTGAAAGCTCATCTGCGACTGTTCCAGGTCATTCCCGCGGGTGAACAGCAGCACAGTGCGTCTCATCACCTCTTTACCAAAAGCCCTCTCTAGCTTCTTCAGTATGTCTCTCTCTCCGTCTGTGAACCTGCTGACGTGCAGCACCAGGATGTAGACGCAGGGGTCAGACCCACACAGCTGTCTGCACTTTGACACGTGTTTGTTTCTATCTGATGTCTTCATGTCATCATCAAAGATATCTGGAGTATCGATGACACGCACAGGCCTGCCGCCGACCTCTGCCGTCTGCGCCTGACACTCTGTAGTGACTGAAGATGAGCTGGGTCTGGATGCGAAGTGTCTGGATCTGAGGATCGTGTTTCCACTCGCACTCTTTCCAGTCCCCGCCATTCCCAGAAGGACCAGGTTCAGTGTGGGTCCGGCATGCTTTCCTGCATGTAGAACAGAGAGAAGCTTGAAATGATGGGACTTCATATCAACAGCTTTTTTTAATGACTGCATCAAAGCACAGACACACACACAGCCATCACACCGCCTGCCGTGTTAAAACATCAGGGTCACACAAGTCTTTGAAGCACAGGTCTCACTTTTTAAACTCTTCGTGTGGTCAGAGACGGAATCTTTGCTAAACCTGCCACCTGAATGAAAAGGCCAAATGAAAGGTTTGTAAGTCTCTAATCATTTTGGTGTCTGGATAAAAAGAACACACACACACACACACACACACACACACTCACACACACAGTGAGAACGTACCTGCAGCCTTTCCCTCTGTTGCTCTCGGTGACTCAGATCTATAATGCAGGAGTAGAAACACAGTAAATATCCACCAAGCTGACTTTTGTCGTCACATTTCTCACTAAATTCACTGGTTTCCTCTGATCTCTCCTTCCACCCTTACCTTGCTGTGTTTGGCCCCTGGTGCTTGTCAGACAGGTTCTGTAGTTCTGTGGGAAGCTGCACCAAGGTGCAGCACCTGAAGGGGTAGGATTCTGTTGTTTGGTTCGAAGGCAGCACAACAATGATCTCCTCCGTAGGTTTCCCAGTCTTCCTGCTCAGAGCTTCGATCTGCCTCCACACATCGTTTGATGAAAAGCCTTCTTCCACCACCAGCAAACACATGTCAGGCTGCGGTGTCCTACAGAACAGCTGTTGTATGTCATCCTGTGCTTTTTGCATGTCTGGTGTGTATATGAACTGATATGTATCATTTTCATAAATAGTAGATTTTTTCAGATGGTTCTCCCTGTGTAGGTTAGATAGATCTTTCCCTGTGATGAAGGTTATTAGGGCTTTCTTTAGAGACGCCACTTCTCCCAGGAGGACGACTGAAATCTTCTCTTCTGTGAACACAGACACTAAATCTCAAAATAAAGTATGTATCATTAAAAATCTCAAATGATCACATGCTATTTTTTCTTTCTCTAAGAACAGAAGGTTATCAGCTGGACTCACTGTGAGACATGGTCCTCAGATCCAGAGCAGACAGGCTGTGTGTGTCTGCAGGCTGTCCGCCTGGTTTATACAGCGCTCTATGCAAATGTGAGAGGCGTGTCCGCTATGTGGCAACACATCAACAACTTCACCGTCACCTTTGTCAGCAGTGATCGCAGACCAAGCTTAGAGGAAGCCGGGCAGTCAGAGGAAACCAGGCCAGAGGGGCTGAGGACGCCAGAGCACCGCCGAGTGTTTGTTCCTGTCATACTGTGTCCATAAAACATGATGAGGATTATTGTTAGTATCATTACATGTTAAATGACCTGCATTATTTTGTATTAGCCATGAACATGAATCTCATTCTGACTAAAGTCTGATCATTTTTTTATTGTTCATCACACGATGAAGACATCCCGGACTGACGGGTCAATGCTCCAATAATCATATGTAACAATCAATGAAAGGGGGTTGGGTTGTTATCCATTCGGAAATGATGGGTTAAAGTTGAATTATCAGATGCTACAGAGTGAAGGAGCTTTGATCCATAAGAACACATGAAAGCAGCAGAGATGCCACACAGATATGATGCTTTTGTTTGAGGCCTTGAACAAACAGATTAGGTGCGGCATGTTGTGATGACTGAAATGTTGTGAGGTGACAGACACGGTCTTTTCGGAAACGTCGTGATGAACCCAGCTCTGAGGTCTAAACTGGAATGTTGTAGGACGAGAGTGATCAAAAAGCAGACACGTTGAACCCAAAGCATGCCAGACCGGTCTGTGCCAACTGATCTCCAGATACAGATCTGTCCCAACAACAAGTCCGTCCTCACCAGAAGAACAGCAGCATGAGGTCAGTGTTTCAGGCCTTGAAAGCAGAACATGTAAATGTTCTAAAGCTTGTTCCATACTGCATGAGAGCAGAGAGCTCTGTCCATCTTCTCAGGTGGCAGAGAGCAAGAGCAAAGTGAATTATAGAGCACACAACTATATGGGGACACCTAAAGCCACCTACGGTGGGACCATAAGAGGGCTGTGCATAAAAATTTCAGGTGAGTTTAGGTGTCCAAAACATCCTCACATATTTGACCATATGTGTAAGGGTCACCTCCCTGCGCCTTCGGTTGGGGAGAGGTCTCAATGTGGTTTCGGTCTATGGACTGAACAGCAGTGCAGAGTACCCGACCTTCTTACAGTCTCTGGGAGGGGTGCTGGATGGCGCCCTGACTGGGCATCTTGCTGGGAGACTTCAATGCCCATGTGGGCAACGACAGTAACACCTGGAGAGGCGTGATTGGGAGGAACTCCACCCTGGGTACCTTAAGTCTTTGGACATGGTGGGGCTGTCTTGGCTGACACACCTCTGCAACGTTACGTGGCAATCGGGGGCAGTGCTGCTGGACTGGCAGCCCGGGGTGGTGGTCTTTTTTTTCAAGAAGGGGGACCGGAGCGTGTGCTCCAACTAGACCCTCTGTTAAGGGCAGTCCAGTCCCTGTATGACCGGAGCAGGAGTTTGGTCCACATACCTTTTCCTGGTGCATGTTGGACTCCGGCAGGGCTGCCCTTTGTCACCGGTTCTGCTCATAATTTTTATGGACAGAATTTCTAGGTGCAGCAAGGGGCCAGAGGGGGTCTGGTTCAGGAACCACAGGATTTCATCTCTGCTTTGCAGATGATGTTGTCCAGTTGGCCATGGTTCTCAACTGGAAAAAAAGTGGCTTGTCCTCTCTGGGTGGGAGGAGAGCTCCTGCCCCAAGTGGAGGAGTTTGTGTATCTTGGGGTCTCGTGGTGAAGAAGGAGCTGAGCCGAAAGGCGAAGCTCTCGATTCACCGGTCGTGACCGAAAGAATGAAATCGTGAATACAAGTGGCCAAAATGAGCTTTCTTTGAAGGGTGGCTGGGTGCTCCCTTAGAGATAGGGTGAGAAGCTCGGTCACCCGAGAGGAGTAAGGAGTAAGGAGGGTTGCGATACAGCTAAAGCAACATTAAGAATATAGCTGCAAACAGCAACGAGGTGGCCAAGCAGGAAAGGAGGCTGAAGTAACAGAGTGTAGCTAAGTCCGAGAGATGGTCTTCAGCACTCACAGTAGTCTAAAGGCTGTTCCATACTGCAGGAGAACAGAGAACTTTCTTCTCACACTCGGCGCTCCAAGAACAAAATGACATCATTTTATTCTCTATGGCGGACAAAAGGGTAAACAGCAACAACTTGATTAAAGGCCTGATGGATGCTGAAATTTCCAGACATCCACAGTTCTCCTTGATTTACCACAGAAAGGATATTAAACCTGGTGTGTGCATCGTGCGCTGCAGTGGGAGGGATCTAAGAAGAGTTCTGCACATCCTCTGAAGTACGAAAGATCAGACAGAGCTCTCTGCTCTCATGCAGTATGGAACAAGTTTTAGAACATTTACATGTTCTGCTTTCAAGGCCTGAAACACTGACCTCATGCTGCTGTTCCTCTGGTGAGGACGGACTTGTTGTTGGGACAGATCTGTATCTGGAGATCAGTTGGCACAGACCGGTTTGGCATGCTTTGGGTTCAACGTGTCTGTTTTTTGATCACTCTCGTCCTACAACATTCCAGTTTAGACATGTTCTAGTAAACATGTATTTATGTGTCTTATCAGTCAGAACTGAGAGAATCAAGATTAAACTGAATTGATTCAAAATGCTCCTTGTAGCTGTAAAAGGTTGGGGAGTCATTGATGACAGCACAGGATGCTTTGGATCGAATGAGAGAACGTTCATTTCAGACATTTGAGACTTGGGAAAAAAATGACTTGTGGAAAAACTCTGCTAAATCTGCAGAGAAGCGGCGTGGTGTTTGTAGGAGTGCTGTTCTGACTGTAGCCTGTCAGTGGGTGTGTCAGCATGGGAGAGTATAAAGAGAGAGAGCCTTCACTCTTCTGTCACCTCTGTAGAGACGAGCGTACTGAGGAACAATGGCATCAGGTAAAACATGAACTGCTGTGATACATGTTAGGCCAGGAAGGGGTTCTTTAGGTGGGTCTCACTGATGGTGTTAATCCTGTTGCAGGTCCAGATCTGAGGATTGTGATGATTGGAAAAACTGGTGTGGGCAAGAGTGCCGTTGGAAACACCATCCTGGGGCAGATTGAATTCACTTCCAGACCCTCTACCAACTCACCAGAGGTGGCGACCTCGGAGGCATGACCATACAGCAGTACGTGCGTGAGGGCAGCCCAGATCTTCGACGAGTCATCCAAAGCTGCGGGAACAGGTTCCACGTCTTCGAAAACAGCAGGAAAGACAGAAACCAAGTGATGGAGCTGATCAGGAAGGTCGACGACATGGTGGCAGGAAATGGAGGAACCTACTACACCGACGCCACGTACCAAGAGGTGGCGGCAGGAAAGAAGGAGGAAGAAGAGTATAGGTTCTTAGCTGCTCTGCTGCAGCGCATCTTCCTGTTTCATTATATTCTTGGAAAAGATTAAAACAAATATCCAAAAGAGAACATTTGGATTCTTAAAGAGCGTTAAGACACACTGTAGAGGTGCAACTGTATCATGACATGACTCAGAGGTGTCTGCTGCCAAAATATCCTACAAGTAATGATTAATTAAGAATGATTGATTAATGCTAATTTAGTATTTTTGATTCTGAACAAAAAAGCCTAACACCAGGATGTGTTCTTTAAATGGACTTAGTTATATTTTACAGCTGCTTATTGTTGTTTATAAGCTGTTTATTAGCATTATTATATCATGTGTTTAACTGGTCATCATTGAATTTTTGGAAAGATGTACATAAATGTTCTGTTATATATCTTCTTTTAATAACAGTGATTTTATTGTTCATGGGTCAAAGTATCAAACTCTGCTGTACCTCTGATTCCAAATCATAAAAACTACATAAGTTCCCAATAAAGATAAGAACCTCAGCTTCAGCCTCATTCACTAACATGAGCTTTGTGCACAAAATAAGTGCATATATGCAAAATCAGCGTGAGATCCATGAAACCTGTGTGACTCCTCTTTCAGACCACCTGTCCTCCCTGTCTAAAATGTGGACATTGTTGTCCTCAAAGGAGTGTCCTTTGTCTCTGAGGTGGAGGTGAACAGCTGAGTCTTGTCCTGAGGAGGTGGCTCTCCTGTGCTGAGCCATTCTTCTGTGGAGTGGTTGTTTAGTTTCTCCAATGTACAGATCAGAGCATTCCTCACTGCACTGGACTGCATACATCACACTGCTGTGTGTGTCCCTGGGAGTTCTGTCCTTCAGGTGGACCAGTTCCTGTCTACGTTGGGTATTGTTTTAGTGGCTTTGATGTGTGCCTAGGACAAGGTCCAGCCGATCATCTCATCTGTGCCTTTATAAAGTAGGACTGTGGTCATGGTTGAATATTTTAATGAGGGTGAAAGTTTGTCAATTTCATGGCTGTTTAATACACATGCCAAATAATTTACTAAGTAATGATTCTAAAGAATGTTCATTAAATCCATTTTGAATTAATGTGGTTTTCTATCATTCAGTGTGAACACACAGCTCTGGGCCTACACGCTGTCTAATATCCATGGTCACACAAATCTGGGACTCATCAACATTTTCTTACCCGAGTTAGTTCTTAAGTGTGTGAACAAATTCAGCCCACACACACACACACACACACACACACAGTGAGGAAGGCCGCCCTCTTCCCTTCGAGGGCATGCAGACCATGCAGACGCTCACCCTGCAGCCTGCCTGCAGAGCGGTGAACAGAGTGGGTGGAGCCGGTGTTAGAGAAATCTTTCCTTGTTTTTATTTATCACACATTTAGAAAATGAACCACACTATACAAATGTCCACCGTTCAGTAATGAAACAGGCCTCCTGCATGAATCCAACCGACCTCAAACCAAAACCGACACATCTCGAGCAGATAAGAAGCATCATGGCCGCCTTCCTCCTCCTCCTCCTCCGGATCAGTCGCAGACTTTAATTACAGGACCGGCATCGGTTCGATCGTTGTGCGGTGGACTGCGTCGGCTGCCCAGTGACTCGACTCGTTACTTTGACTTTGTAATCTTTTTGGTGGTCACTGTGGTGCAGGTAGGCAGTAGCATGCAGAAACCTTTGGATGCGGCTCTCCTCTGATTGGCTGTAGGCTAATTCATTATGTTTGCGCTACGTAAAGAAGGGAGCAGGGTTTGTTTATTCCTCTCAGTCTGTGATCGTTATTTACAATATGACAACAAGGAGGTGAGCGTTCGAGTCGTACAGAAGGGACGGGGGACGGGGGGCAGGCGAGCGTGTAGACGGGGTTTCCCAGTCTCGATGGGAGGGGCGTTCGTTCCTTCATCACTGAAGAGAGAGCAGAAAGTCCTCACCCTCCTCCCTCGTTATGTCGGTTGTCATATCGCGGTGGTCACATGGTTGGCGACTCAACACTCCACAACATGTCCGCCGCTCAGAGAGAGCCACACTTTATTACTCAGACATAAAATTAAAAAAGGGAAGAAGATAACAAATAAAAAATAAAACTGAGGAGAGCCGGCGGGGATGGGGGAGGAGGGGGGAGACGGGGGAGCCGTTCAGGCCAAGTAGCTGTACGTGTCCTTCTCACCGTCCACTCGCTCCAGGTACTCCTTCTCTATCAGGATGTCGATGCATTTCTGTCCGACGGAGGGAGACACATGTCAGAGACACATTTCAAACTTTTTTCCCTTGGACATCAAAAAACAAGATTCACACGTGAGCGTTACCTTGATGACGGGGACTCTGGGTTTGAAGCGGGACGACAGCTGGTTCAGGACCTCAGCCAGGAGCTGCTGGTGCTTCAGGACCTTCCTCATCTTCATGATCCTCACGATGGCAGCCTGCAGGAACAGGAAACACTGTTCAGAGCCGTCTGCTCCGTGGGAGTAATGAATAGAAAGAGAGAACATCTCACCTGGATGAGGAGTTTTCGATCCTCCTCGATGTTCTTGTGAGTGGTCTCCTGCTCCTGTTTCTGCTCCGTCTTCATCGGCACGTTGATGTTCACCCTCAGCTTCTTACTGTGGAGGAGACAACACACCAAGGTCAGTTCTCTTTAGCAGGAACGTTTCTGTACTGTGAGCTGAAGCTGCCGAGTCCTTTCTCACTTCTTGTATCCGAGGAAGAGCTTGATGACGGTGTCGGGTTTGAACTCCACCTCGTCCACGTTGGCGTTCTCATCCTCCAAAACCTGAGAAGAGTTCAGACCAAATGCTTATCAGAGCACAGTGGCTTTAATCTTCACAGCACTGCTCATACAGACATAGAGCCCAGTAAATAATGAAGGTTTCTTTAGTTTGGGTCAAAATTAGCCAAAACAAAATGTCTGTGGAGCCCTCTAGTGGTCACAACCAGAAAAGCACATGATCCGGACAACCCGGCAGAGGAAAAAAAGATTTCTTTTGACTCACCAGCAGCTTTGATTTTAACAAGATCTGCAGAACCTGAACCAGAATGTCCTGAAAACAAAGCAAAGAGCCGATTAGTAAACACACACCTGCAGAAGAACAAACTGATGCATCAACATGATGACGTGTGACTCGAGAGCTTTCTCAGCTTACAGTCTTGATCTGTGTGCTGTCGGTGAGCTGCTGGATGGTGTAGCTGTCCTCTGTGTTGTACTGCAGCAGGATGGCCATCTGGAAGGTGGAGGCCTGCAGCGTGTACCTGTCAGAGACCACGGGTTCAGCAGGAAACACTCACTATGCATCATTTTTTTCTATTTACTTCCTTTGGTACACTCTCATCATTTCATCATCCTGGGAGGGACAACAGGTCTTTGCAGTAACACAGCGCCCCCTGGCTGTGAACACACAGACTGCATACCTGTTCTTGAAGCAGTTGGTGACCAGCTCTCCTTTGGACAGGTGATAGAGCCAAGTCAGCTTCCTGCCGCTGTGTCTGCTGGCGTAGAACGCCGTGAAGCGCTGATAGCTCCGCTCCAGCTGAACAGAGAGAGAGAGAGTGTTCAAACTGAGGGCCGAGGACCATCAAGGGACTTCTCAGTGAAGGTTTGGAAGTCCCTGCAAAGTACCCTTGTACACTTTCCCACTTCTTATGCAGCAAATTTTTTTTTTTTAAGTTTCAGGTGCTATTGTGTCGATAAGCTGCTCTGCACAGCAGGACCCGGGTTATTAACATGAGTGAAATTACCTCAGAAGGCAGAGCGAAGGTGCAGGACTGCTGAAAAGGCCAAGACCCAGAGCTCAAAACCTGGATGCTGAAGTCCACTGTCAACAGAAGAGGAGTGGGGGGTTTATGAACTTTCACACTAACGAGCTGCCCGATGGAACAAAAGGCTGAAAATAACAACAAACTGAATATTCTGGCTGGACCTCTCATGTAGCGGTCTCTTCTTTATGAAAAGAGACAACAGTAAACAAACAGACCGATCAGATATCTGATGTGAGAACAATCATTCACCAAGAACGGCTGGATTTACCCCTTCCTAAAGACCACATCCTGTGTGTGTCTGTGTGTGTGTGAGAGTGTGTGTGTGTCCACTCACAGTCCAGAGGCTCGGAGTTAGTCAGGTGTTTCTTGAACTGTTCATTCAGGTCTTTACTGACTCCGATGTCCTGGAACATCCGCTGCAGTTTGGACGTGTACTCAAAGCCGCACGCTTGCTGCAGGAAGAGACGACCAAACCTTCAGCCGGACTGGTTTGTGTGGGACGAGTGTGTGCGGACGCTGAGGGTGTGCGAGTGTGTGTGTGTTTGTGCCTGACCTTGAGTTTGGAGATCATGCTGGCCTCCGCGTCGTCACTGGCGCTGTTCTGGTGGACCAGGCGTTTGGCGAGCATCTTCGCATAGAACTTCTGGAAAACGTCTTTGTCCTCGATGTACTTGAATACAACCATCTAGGAGAAGACGCACACCTTAGTGGGGTTCCGACACTCACAGCACAAAGGTGTGCGTTATGTGCAAACACTGCACCCAACCATTGCTCCGATTTCACCGTTTGATGAATTTAAAAGCGTTTGAACATTTTGAGACGTCACAGTTTTTGTAATTTGCGTTATGTTGGTCTGTCTTACCACTTGGTTGAGTGTGTCCTCCAGCTCGGCCTCCTCTGGGTTTTTGGAGCTGAAGTAAAAACAAACAAACAGGAAGTCATAAGACGTTCCTTTGGTCTATGTAGGTAGAGTAACGCTGGGTTTCCACAGCTTAAAAAAAAACAAGGACTGGATCATCTACCTCTTCTTCAGCAGAGAGTCACAGTATCTGGCCAGCAGCTCGGGGGACTTGCTGGAGGACTGAGCCATCCTGGTGACAGCGTTGTTGTTGATGAAGCGCCCGCACGCCTGTGAAGAGACGGAGCGACCTCGTTAACAGTCTTCAGAGACGTCCACGTGTTCAGTGGAGCAAAGTTAAAATCCCTGACCTTATCGAGCGCCGCTACGAAGCCGGCGTCATTGTTGAAGGCGGACATGACCAAAGCATTGTACTTCTTATGAACGTCCAGGGTGGTCTGGACGTACACTTTGGGGTCCTGAGAGAAACACACACACACCGTTAATCTTCATCACATGACACCTGAACATCGCGGTGGTGTCGGAGGCAGTGTGTACATTGAGCGCGGCCTCTCCGCACTTCTCGATGGCAGCCAGGCCCTGGTTGTGGATGTGAGTCTCCAGAAGTTTCTTCAGTTCCCCCAGACCGTCTGTGATTCGAGAGACCAGGTTGTACATGCGGCCCAGGTCTGAGAAGAGACAGAGGCATGTGACTAAAAACAACACCAGGACTGTTCTGTCTGGACTGTGCGTTACAACCGGTGCAACCGTCTCATAACCGCCCTGTTTTCTACCCGTCTCATCGACCTTATGACTTCTCTGAATTCACATCCCACTGTCTTCTGTACTGCAGTATGACCCTGCGTCTCTTTGTCCTCACCTACGTTGTCCCTGTCTGTCTCTTGGTCTGTCCCTTCTGTTTGTATTTAGTCAACAGACAAAACAAATGAATGCATTGTTAGTATTTTAAGACAATCTTCTCCTTCTCAGATACATTTTTAATTTACATTAACCCTTTGAATTTGAAGTCAGGGAGTAGAACACAGAGTGTGAGTTAATGACGGGCTTCACTTTTGAATATATAGTAAATAGATGTGAGCGTCTCGGGGGTACCTTCATTTTTGTCTGCATCCAGGAGGTTCTGAAACTCCGTGTGGAAGATCTCCAGGTGCTTCTCGATGAGGACCTGCTCGCACTTCCTGGCTAGCTCATCCTGGGTGGATTCATGGAGGTAAACCTGCACACGGCGCTGCTCCTCCAGGAGGCGGGCCTCAGCCTGAAACACGCACACAAAAGATGATCAAAAACATGCATACAAGAGCGGACACAGAACTCCGTCCTGCATGTCAGCCATGATCCCGCTGCCCACCTTCTTCATGTACTCTGTGACAGGGTTCTGCTGCAGGAACTCGGTGCTCTCACGTGTGTAAAAGCGTTCTGTGTCAGTGAGGAACTGACATTCAAAGTACTCCTTGTACACAGACAGCGTGGGGCCCTTGGCGAAGGCGTCCTCCTCGTTCAAACCCAGCTCAACTGGAAGAGGAAGAGGAGGCGAATAAGACGAGGGAAAAAGGTGCTAAAAACTACTAATAACTATATTGTACGTTGTGTTCGTACCGTAAGACTGGACGACACCGCTGATCAGCCTGGTGTTGATGGTCTCGCCATTCCTCTCCCTCTCTATCAGCTTCAGGACAGCGTTCGTTACCTGAGAGAAATGGAAGTGAGTTTAGTAAACACACAGATTTAGTAAAAGGACGCTGTCACTTCCATAAAAAGAAACTTCAACACACCTGTTTGTTGAGGGGTCGGAATAAACACTCCCTCCAGGTCACAAGTGCCAGCTGGGAGGAAACGTGGAGAGGGAGAAGATTAACAAAGGTCAGTCAGAACTGAAATCTCTTCCCCGGCCTGAGGTTACGTTCACATAACAAACATATTTTGCATGAATTCGATTTCTCCATCCTCATGGTGTCTACTTCAGACTTTATGTCATCTACACCGCCAACAACAGAAAACATGTGACGTTGTGCGGCCACTGCAGGTTGAAGGCGACAGATTCCAGCATGTCCATCCTCTTTTGGATCACATCCAAAGACCCACAACATCAAAAGACCCGAATCTGACTCAAAAAGCAGAAATACCGATGGGACTGGACTCTGCACACAGACCTGAACCCTGCTTGATACTTTAAAAGCAGGACAGGATTCATGTTGTTGGCAAACAGGAGGACCAACCTGTAGCAGGTGCTTATTGTCTCCTGAAAGAGCTCTTACAGGGGGAGGAGCTTGCAGCCGTGAAACACTTGCAGCATAAATGACCTTAAAGCAGTTTAAAGCATCTCTAATCCAGACTCACAGAGTATATCTCATAGATGCCCTTCCGTCCCTCGTCACACTCTCGTCTGACCCAGTGGCGGTTGAGGTATGCACAGATCCCGTTGAGGACCTTACTAGAGAAACGATAGTCCTCCCACTGCTGCGTGTAAAACTTCAACACACACTCGTCCATCAGATCCTCGCCATCCTGGACAAGGAAGCAAACGAGTGTTAGTGACTGTGATGCAGCTAAACTCCTGAGACGTGTGTGTGTGTGTGTGTTTACCTTGAGCAGGCTGGTCAAATAATTCTTCAGGAACTCTTTGAGTCGCTTGTAGAGCTCCAGGCCTACAAACTGAGCCCCACCGGGTGTGCTGGACTTTTTGGAGGGCTTTGCTGGGGGAACAGAGCCCCTGCCCTGGCTGGACTGGTGGACGCTGGTACAATAGTTATATACATGTCTGGGGAGGGAGGGGTTAAGGAGAAAACACAGGGAGGCCACACATCCCACATCAGCTTCAGAGCTGATCAAGCTGCCTCGCTTCAACCTTCATCAGTATTAAGTGACCAACAATGTGTTAAAAAGGCTTTGAAAGGCAAACGTGTCCCAGATTGTTTACGTCTGAAACCAGTGCTGCTCTGTGTGTGGATGGGCTTACAGCTGTGAGCTTATAGGGCCGGCTGCGTGTCACGCTTCAGGGAAATGATGACAACCTTCAGACCCGGAAAGGTGTGCAGGAGGAAATAAAGGCGTCTAACAGCACAATTTACTGTCCACTCACATCATGCACTGTGTGTGTGCAGTGTTTTAAACAGCATCACAACTAAAACACATACAGTGCTCCCTCGCTATAACGCGTTCACCTTCTGCTGCCTCACAGTTTCACTGATGTTCTGTGTTCTGATTGGTTGCAGACCATTGTCAATCCATCTCCTGGGTGCTTATATGGTGTTTGTTTATATGGTGTTTTGCTTCCTGTGTCCTGGGCCTGCTGGGGGACCTTTTGTTGTAACACATCACCTGAGCAAACAACTAAAAACCTGGTTTTCTAAAGAGGTAACAAGCTAGTGCCACTGCAACACACACACACAGGCAACTGGTAAATAAATGCCTCGGCCTACTGACCATAGATACTTCCCTTAAATTTGAGGTCACCTTCACCTCATACTTCCATAATCCAGGGATTTATCTAGAATTCTTTATAAAGCCTCCTGCAAAGTTAGAATCCAGTAATCTGTCAGCTCTACAGAAATGTGTGTAAGATGCACACAGCCCCCAAATCTCAGAGGATACGTGTAGAGTTCCATGTAGCGCGACTTGGCCATGCTTTGCCGCGTGTACACCTGCTGGATGCCAGCCCGCAGGTCGTCCCATATCTGGTCCAGGCCTATCTGTTTCAGTCCATGGGGGTTCTGGGTCCGGTTTGACGACATCGTACAGCCCCTTGTCCTCTCCTCTCCCTACCAGTGCCCTCCCGTTCCTGCTCCGGCGAGCGTGCTCTCCCCCCGGCTCCTCTCCTTGTTTGATTTTCGGTCCTGACTTGCTCCGCCCTCAGAGTCTGCAGTCCATCTGGCAGCGGTCCCGGCACTTCGCGAAGCTGGTTATCGGCTGTGAGACGGGGTTGCAGTCTCACTACGCACGGCTGGGTGGCGCTCTCTGCCACTCCTCCTACAGCAGCTACAGCCAAACTTCACCAGAGGGCCTGTGATGGACACAAAGTAAAACACACTTTGATCAATCATCTTGGATTTAGCTTCATGTTTGCCGCTGAACAAGTATCCACTAAAAACCTGTGTTTGCACAGTGCAGAGCCAATAATGAGCCAGGTAGGTTGTATGGATTTATGCGCAGACAGCTGGCTCTGAGCCGTGCACACGATGCTGACCAGATCCTGACGTCACTCAGCTAATGACAGATTAGTCCACTTCCACCTCCCTGACTTCCTTCATCAGGACTATCGAGGAAGACTTCCTGGACCAATACAAGAAATATACTTCGGTGCAGTGGATAGTTATGCTGCTACAAGAAACACACACATTCAGAAACTATTTACACCTACTTTGGAAGCATTGGAACATAAATCTGAAAACACATGAGGCAAAATCACCTCAACAGTGTCACTGAGGAGACCAGATCATTAAAGATAATGGAGAGGCCAACGCTGTAATTTCATCCCTGCTGACAGGACACAAGGAGAAGGTAAAGGAAGGCCAGGGTGTGCAGCATCAACATGTTTGAAGCCACGGCAACGGACAGAGAATGAGACCTCTCTGCATGACTGAGAATGACTTCATACTCACATCCCAGAACCCTGTAGGTGCATCAAAACAGACAGACCGGAGTGTCTGTTGCTGTGTGAATGCAGCCAAAGAGAGACCAGAGAAGGAGGGTGGATGGGCACAAACTGCTGTGTACATGTAGGCAGTGCTGCTATATTTAGAAGGAGCAGGCATGCAGCGCTGCCCGTCTCTGGCCATTCACAGCTAATAGGGCCAAAGTCTCAGGACGTGACACAGGCGCAGCGGTTCTGTTTACTTCCTGCCGGATGATGGATGAATGAACACTTGACGTCTGAGCGGCCTCGGTCACAAATCCGGCGCTGCTTTTAAAGACGTGGGAAATCTAAATGCTGATAAGTGGGTTTGTAAAGGTGTGTTTGTCATCATGCTGCCTTCTCTGTTTTCTCACAGAGCATGTTTCCTTCTTGTGGTTTCGGGCAGTGGCGATAGAGAAGCAGCGAGGCAGAGGGAAAGCATCCACACAGCAGTACACCCCAAGCACATCAAGCCTCGGATCGGGCCTTCATCAGTCACTTCAATCTGTGTCTTTATGCACCCAACCTCCATCTACAGCGTCCTCCCCTGCCCCTGCCCCCACCAGCTAACCACAGCAGCAGCAGCAGCAGCCACCGACTACTGACACAACAACACAAGAACCACACTTAGAAGGCCACTATTTAGACTGCGATCCATGTGAGTGAGAGTGCTGTCAGCGGTGAGTCCTGGGTCTATGTCCTGGCCTGTCGTACCTTCTCTGCATGCTGTCAGCTGCACGATTCCTCCACATTTGTGCAAAAGGCAGATATAAAGTTAAAGTTAAACCTGTGCCACTTTTTGAGCAAAGTTTTCACTAGATTTTAAAAATGTTATCACAGCGTGAAATGAAACATCTACAAGAGAGCAGAGGTGATCAAATATTTACACAGTTAAATATTCCAACAGTATTCAAGCTAAAATACAACTAATGTTTTCTGATTACAGCCTCTACATTTGTTCCAGCCTTACTCTACACACATCACACTTCTCCGGCTCATTCCTCACCCTCTGCTCCACAGGAGCAGGAGGTCGGCTGCTGTGCTGCCTGACGGACGCCGGGCCTGTCTGCATCTCGGCCCTGACTCTAGACCTGTTCCAGCCTCTACCACTCCACTTAAGCGGATCCTCGCTAAACTCAGAAAAAGAGGCAGTTGTACCTGAGGTGCTCTGACAGTTGCCATGGCAACTGGGGCAGACAATACCGCTGAGTAGCCATTGCACTACAGAAGGTAGAGTGTTCTGTCTCCGTCTCCTGTGCCTCTATTCAGCGGCAGTAAGAAAGGTGCCCTTCACAGCCGCACTGGGATCCGATTGCAGATTCCCACACTAGAAAAGGCACTGGGACACCACGGCGTCTGTCTCTGACCAAACATCAGTCCTGCAGCTCTGTGACCGGCAGTGACAGGATGTGACGGGTTGTTGAGTGCCAACAGTTGTTAGAAAGCTTGTTGTGAAACAGGAATCCCAGTGCCTGGTCGTCAACAGCCCCGCTGCAGCCGCGTTCCGTCTTCATGCACACAGCAGGAAGGCGATAAAGTTCAGAGGTCAGAACTCCTTTCAGGGAACGACTGACCTATATGTGTCTGAGCAACAGCGACTAACCTGTCAACAAAGACGGCAGCGAGGCCGCATCTTAAGATACCATTAGAAAATAAGGATTACTCGCCTCGGTGAAACGCTCCGATTCAAAATGATGCTTTTTCGTGCACTTTTAACAAGTGCACGTTCATAGTTTTTTGACAGTTTACAAAACAAACAAACTTGTAGACAGGATTATTCAGCCATGCACTGATCCATAAAGCCTGAACTGGGATCTGTGGCAAACCTGACCTAATTAAACAGATTAGGTCCACATTTAACACAGTTTCACATCACCAGTGGTGAAACACCAGCTCATGCTGTACTTCAACAGCACTCCCTCCTGTTGTCTTACAGTAATACGATTTCAAACTATGATATTTACCCATTTTAAATTTGTAGCATCAGAAAAGAAGAAGCGATGTAAGTGTCATGTTCTCTCCTTTCAGCTCATTTTTAAATACAAACATCAGTTCTTACCCTGCTGTCAGCAGCAGTGGAACGAAAGTCCCAGAAAAGTTTCAAGCAAGAAGATCTACTGAGCGTAATCTACACTGAGCTGGTTTCTACTCTCCACAATGGAAAAAGTGTTTATTGTGCGTGTAGTCCGGCAGCTATTACAACGACCTGGAAACCTGAGTGGAGAGTGTGAGAAATTTACAGGATGGGAAGGATGTAGGGAGTGGTAGAGAGGGAGAGCGGTGCGCGTGGGAAAAAAAGCTCAGCTCTGTAAATCAGATTAGCCTGGTCGCCGTGTGTCCTGGCCAGACTCAACAACCTAATACCCTACATTTAAAAAAAAAAACACAAACAAAGCAAATCACAGCCGAATACACACCATCAATTACTTTCGTTTGCGCTCCTCCCTTTCAGCCATATGAAACACAAACATCAAACTCTGCTGGTACCGTGAAGGAGTAGCAACAAAGCTACACCTGCACCCATCATGTGCCAGGTTAGACAGCGAGGGAGGACATTTCATTAGTGTAAGCAGCTTTTGATTTCTGCTGCTTGGCTCAGCATTCAGAAGAGACTCGCAGCCTTCAGACCGACTGTACAATCACTGCCTCTGCACTGTGTACATACCAACCAGCCAGACCTGGATGGGTCAGGCAGGGTGAGGGGAGATACAAGATGCCGAGATCACGGCGTAAAGTTCCAGCCATGGGCCGACACAGAGCTCTGCAGAGCCACCGGCTGTGGTGAAAACAATGTATGAGACAACGGGGCACAGAGGCTGAAACAAATCAACCTGACTTCATTTTGCACTTTGGGTTGTCTCCACTGCTGTTCAAGACAACTTCTCATCCAATCAAAATTTAGCTTACACCAAGGGCCAAGAGGTCACGCATTGATGCTGGACACTGGACACATGTACGTCTCTACGGCCTGTATGTTGGTTAAACCCTTCACTCTGACGGACAGCACTGTAGCTCACCCTTGAAGTGATTTCTCTGCATGTTTTCATCGAGAAAATGTTGACACGCTGCTGATCTGCTAATAAAGCTGGTCATTTGGTGCTGCTACACACACATCCAGGCTGATTTCAGTTGTGCATGCCAGCATGATGCTTAGGAGAGGAAGAACAAGTCGACTACACCCAGCATGTGAGCGCTTGTGAAGGTGCAGCACACGCTCCATGCTGCATTCTGTGAGGCACCACCTTAAATAGACACTTCCCATCATCACATAAAGTAACGCAACATTCTAATGATGGCATCTTAATGTAAAACACACACCACACCTCCACAACAACAGGCAGCACGTTGAGGTTATTTCACCAGATAGGACAGAGCAGCAGTAAGAGATGACACCAGCCGTGTCTTTGTTGTCTTTCACTGTTGAGCAGGACGCCGCCATCTTTAAATATGAAGACTTGGATGTTCTGATTCACTGTAGCCCGTCTTGCACTGTGTGGTCTGTACACTCACACACCACCAGCAGGTCAGGCGGGGTCCAGCAGGTCTACACATTAAACCTCCTGGTCCACATCACAACAACTTCCATCAATCAGTTTTAAACTTCCTTGTACATGTGGCATGTTACGATGTCAACAAAGGCCTGTTCTGTTCTAATCATTTGCAGACGGAGCTACTTCAACACATGGACAGCTGTTTAAATCAATATGAAGTCCAATTTACACAAATCAATATTGGTCCAATAGATCTGAACACTGAACTGACTGACTCAACTTAAAAAGAAAGGTGAGGTCAAGACTTATTTATAAGTTTTCCATCTGTGTTATTGTTCTAAACTTCCTGATCACACAGAACGTGGATCTGACATCACCCTGGTTAAAGTGTGGTGGTTTATATTCATAGATTAGAGACAATGATCTGCTCTTAACGCTTCTATTTCCTTCATACCTCCAGGCCGGGGAACGAGCGGCTTCCCCAGGTGTTCCAGGCTGAGGGAGCCCTGTCAGGTCCACATCTCTCTCCCTCACGCCGAAGCGGAGCGACAGGTAAAGCACAGTAATCCAGCACGTTGTGATCATTTCTCAAATACACCTTAAGTTATTCGTTGACGCCTTTTGAAATACACACAATGAGCCACGAAAGGAACCAGACTCAGCTACGCAACACTGCTAGCATTAGCTCCTGAGGCTCGATTAGCCTGTTAGCTTGTATGTAACGTTAGCCTGAACGCTAGGCGGATTAGCTTAAAATCAAGGTACAGCCTCTATTTGGTTCATGTGTGATTAAACGTGTAGATACGAGGGTGGTTTTTGGATTATATTTCAGATGAATACAGTCTTTCACCGAGCCAGCCGCAGGGTCCAGGACACACACTTAACAGCCTGGTGTAAAATGGCAGCCTAGCTTCTCAGGCTGCTCAATAATGAGTCAGGAAAACACTTCGCTAACCCCCTTTAGCATTAGCCAGCTAGCTCCCAGCTAGATTGATTGTTAAAAGAAAAAGAGCGCCACCAGTCGTCGTCCACGGCTCCGAAATGTCTTCTTACCATCTTAGGGTCGTCGCTGACACTGTGTAGCCGTCGTATGGGTCGATTTTCGGGCTCTGAGCGTGTCTCCTCCGCCGAGCTCCGTGTGTTTGCTGCCCGTTGCTAACTGCGACCGATCCGCTGCTTCGTTCGCACAAAGATCAGCTCAGCAGCCACCGAATCATGCCGCCTTCAGGTGCCGTGGGAAAAAGGGAGGACAGCAGTCACCCACAAGCATAGAAAGATAGAAACAAGCTCAATAAAATCTTTATTCTGTGTTTGTTAATTGTCTTTTTTTTATTTAATTTTAATTTATAAAGCACAGAACAAAACAACAAGGTCATTACAAAAGTCACGAAGCCTGATATTTATTTTTCCAAAAAAAAAACCGAAAATAAAAGAAATAATTAAATGTTTACAGGACGATTTTAGGATAAAAGTCTTTGATTTAAATGTTCATTACTAATCATTTATTTGATTGATGGTTCAAGATACTCGACGTCAGAAAGTCTTTACGAGTATTCTTGAACGCCGCATTGCGTCACAGAACGGAGTCCTTTAAAAAAAAAAAAAAAGACTACAATCATGGCGACTGCAACTACAAGCTGCCTCAGCGACAGATATTGCAGACCTCCAGCGCATGCGCGTGTGTATGTTCGATCCTCCTAATAATGCATGTGCAGACTGAGGCACGACGCTGACATTTAGCTCTCAGCCTGTTACCCACAGACTTTGAACGCAACACTAGAATCCTCTTCCTGTCACACGTGGTCTGCGCTGACTGTGGTGGGATCCTTCAGCTCTGTGTTCCCAAACTTAACAAGACAAATGTTCCTCAAACACACCACAGTCACACCGTGCCACCCCTGTGCGACCTCAGACCGAGCGCGACCTCTGCTGGCGGAGCAGAGAACGACACGGAGCAGCAGACACTGGAGGACTCTCCTGAATTACTAAACGAGCAAATATATCTGTCTTGTTTGTTTAATGGGGTTTTATTTGTCTACTTCAAGGACTTGTAGAAAATCTGATGATGTTTGAGGACATTTTTATGCAGAGTTTACACATTTCCAACAACCTGTAGTTAGTAAGAACAGAAACTTCAAAGATGACACATCTGACGACACAAAAAAGGAGAATAAATGATCTGAAAGAATCTAAGTCATCCATTATATGGACCTGGATGTTGGAGCTTTGCCATGAGGTGCTAACAGTCTTTTTTTTATAAAACACACGATACAAAAGCTAACATTACACAGACTCTGTTTTTTCCGCTGTATCTATAATTTGCATGTTTTATTCAGATTATGTGTGTGAACATGTGATTTTTTTGTGTTGAGCAGCTGCTGCGAGGAGTTGAGCTGCCAGCAGACAGGAGCGGAGCCCGGAGACGCTCAGCTCGTCAGAACGGAGGTTTCCTCCATCACCTGCTTCTTCATCTGAGGTCACACAGAGGAGAAGAAAGGTCAGACGAGCTGTGGAACCACACTGTGGTGACTGAGATGCTGCTTCACCTGTTTTTGTTTCCTCTTGGCCTGCATCATTTCCTGCTGCTGCTTTGACCGTACTTCCTCCAGACTCATGCAGCCGCCTGTTAAACACACACACACGCTCAGAGAAGAAGAGAAACAAACTTCTGGTTTTCTTCGCAGGTCTGTGTGCGTCTCACCAACACTGCTCGGGTTAATGGAGACGTAAGCCATCGCTCTGCTCAGCCGCAGCTCCTCCAGAGCAGCCAGCTCCGCCTCCGCCTCTGCTCGACCAATCAGAAAGCACACGTCAGTTAAAACGGGGAAAACACAGTGACTTGAATCCATCAGTGAAGAGCAGAGACTCACTTCTCTGGATCTCTCGTCTTTTCTTCGGGTTCGGGGGGATGACGGTGAAAGCTTTGTGGCTGAAGCAGAAAAACAACCTGGTTTATATTTTAACTGAAAACAGGACCGACCATAAAACATGAACGCACAATACAAGAAGAAACCAGAAGAGTCTCATTTGTGCTTCTTTGGTGATGAACCCTGGGGGACGCTCGTTCGTCCTCCATGTCTTACACACTCTCCACATGGCCTTCTCAGGTCTGACTGGTTAAAAACAACTGAGAGACACCTTCAAGGAACTGAGCCAAGCTCTGCAGGCGTCCGACAGGCAGAATGCACTTTGTTTCTCCTGTTTATCTGTGAATAATCCGGCCGCCCAGAGCTGCTGTTTCCAGGTGTGCCGCCACACCCAGCTCTCATTTTACAGACGCTCCAGATTTTAGAGGATCTTTGATGGTATTGAAAGTATTTTCCTGTTTATGTCTGAAGACACGCTGTGTTTCTGTGAAGATTCAGACAAGATAAAGCATCTGTGGATCTCACAGGAGGAGCGGGACACACAGAGGTCTCTGCATGCTCCCCCTGTTACTGCCACAATCCTGATGAAGCAGTGTGGAGGACGGACGGATGGATGGATGGATGATGGATGGATGGATGGATGATGGATGGATGATGGATGGATGGGTGGATGGATGGATGGATGGATGATGGATGATGGATGGATGGATGATGGATGGGTGGGTGGATGGATGGATGGATGATGGATGGATGGATGGATGATGGATGGATGATGGATGGATGGGTGGATGGATGGATGGATGGATGATGGATGGATGGATGATGGATGGATGGATGGGTGGGTGGATGGATGGATGGATGATGGATGGATGGATGGATGGATTGATGGATGGATGGATGGACGGATGATGGATGGATGGATGGATGGATGGATGGGTGGATGGATGGATGATGGATGGATGGGTGGATGGATGGATGGACGGATGGATGATGGATGGATGGACGGATGGATGGATGATGGATGGATGGGTGGGTGGATGGATGGATGGATGGATGATGGATGGATGGGTGGATGGATGGATGATGGATGGATGATGGATGGATGGATGACGGATGGATGAGTGGATGGATGGATGGATGGATGGATGGATGATGGATGGATGGACGGATGGATGGGTGGATGGATGATGGATGGATGGATGGACGGATGGATGATGGATGAACGGATGGATGGATGGATGTTCCTCCACCTTAAGGTTCTCTTTGAGTGATGACACTGTTGCCCCACAGCCAGATGTTCTCACCTGGGAGACCTGTCTCATGACCTGCTGACCTGCCTTAGCCAATGACAGCTGGGCTTGGGTTAGACACAGACACTGTGAGGGACACTAGGGGGGGCTGCAGGTCTCCCTGCTGATGTCACCAGACCTCCATCCATCTGTGCACCACAGCACTCAGCACATCTCTGGGCACAGTGCAAACACCTGTCTGTGGTATGACATGCAGCCTCATGGCAGAGAGCAACACACGTCTTCACAAAAGTCTTTATGAGACTGTGATCGCCTGCGAACTAAAGGCTGGAGGTGACACGTGACAGAGGTCTGACCTGAGACACTAAAGGGTTAAGGGTCAGGGGCAGAGGAATATTAGGAATAGTGAGCAGGCCTGATCCCTGGCAGCTCCTGTTCATGCAAACATCTGTTTATAACCTGGTTTAAAAGGGGAGGCTCCTGCAGCTCGGTCATGCCAGCGGGGGGGTGAACCATGCAGGGATTAACTCACTGCGACAGATGGCCACAGCCAGAAGGAGAGGGACACCACAGGACTACACCTGCTCTGTACAGCAGCTTCACCGCCATGCACACACAGCCGCAGCTGTTTGCACTTTGAACTGAGAGGAAACCACAGAGACAGGAAGGTGAGGGAGGAGCACACAGAGCTGCAGGTCAAACAACACAACGTCCCCCGGCCGCAGCACGAGCACACTTAGAAACCAGAATCACACCACACATCATCAGCTGCAACACCTCCGCACAACCAGGAACACAGAAGCACAGGTGTGATCTTCACATTTTAGATTCTTTTTCAGACCTTAAACACACAGAAGCTACAAACACCTGATCCACGTCTTGTCGTCACTTCCTGTAGTTCTATATTTAAATCTTGGTGTTGTTGACCTGTCACGGAACAAAGCTCGAGCTCACCTCTGACTCGCGCACTTTGCCTCCGCTCTGACCCCACGCGGCTCCCTCTGACCGGGGCACGCGCTCACAGGGTCGACGTGCTTCACGGAGCTCGTGGCCCTCCGGCAGGTGGCTTTGGCGCAGGTGTCGGTGGGTCTCGGAGCGGTGGAGGTGGACCGGGCTCTCCTCTCGCAGGTCGTTCTGGAGGCGCTGCAGGAGCCCTGCGGCCCAGCAGGCTGCCTCTCACACCGGCCCCGCTGCGGACTCCTCGGGCAGCTCGACCCGCGGCTTTTACGCACCGCGGGCGCCCTGAGTTCAGTCTCTGTCCCGTTCGCCTTCCACGGCTTGGTCCTGTCTGTCCTCACCGGCTCCACGGGTTTCTGCTTGATGACTTTGGTCGCTGGCATTTTAACTCAGGACAAAGTTTCCGGCACCGGGTTCTGAAAGAGTACCGTCATCTTCTGCTCTGACAGAGACACCAAACTCAACCTGATGCTGCCCCGTTGCTATGGAGTTTGCCTATAGCAGCTCCAGGGTGAAACTCAAACAGACTGAAGAAGACTTCCTGTTTGATATTTCAAAATAAAGGCGAACTTTTTTTAATATAACCAACTTCCACAACTACTCTTCAAAGACTGTGGTTAAAACAACATGGCGGCACTGTTCAAACACTGAAACCAGCAGATCGCACAGTGACGCAGTAAAATCTGACGTCGTGAATGACGTCAGGTTTGACCTCAAACCGGAAATATTCTGTCATTTAACAAAACGTAGTTTTATTTTGAAAGCCGAGTGGGCTGACTTCCGGTATGCTCCTGGCTGCCCGCGTGCAACTTGACGCAGCCGCAGATTAAATAAGTGACGCAGCACCGGGTCTGTTGTCAGTAGGTGTCCGAGGCGCGCGCACAGGTTCAGTCCAAACTCATCCGATTACTGACACGCGACTCCACACAGGTCACATGACCAGACGCTGATAAACAGCGACATTAAAGGGTTAATTTACAGAAAATCTTTAAAGGAACTCATAATAATAATAAAAAAATACATAAATAAAGAATTATTTCAAGTAACATTAAAAAAACTAATGAGTTTTTGTGAATGTGCAAAACTCCAAAAAGGGAACAGGCCTATATTTGGATGGATAAGGAGAAAAACACACTCAATAAAATAACACTTTTAAAAATTTAGATTCTTAATATTTTATAAAATGTGGTATTTATTATTTCACACAGACACTGTGTGTCTTTAAACTGGGATTTAGAAATAATAAAGTTCTTTGTTGAAAAAGACTCTAACCCTGCTCACTGGATTTAAAATAAATAAACCTTCACATCCTTAATCTGTAAAGACGGTGTGTTTTTATTGTTATTACGGGTGTTATTACTGCTGTTATTACAGGTGTCTCTGCACCTCTCGCCCTCTCTCTGGCTCCGCGCAGTGTCTCAGGCTCCGCGGTCCTCCTGGGCTCTGAGTGGTGCTGTCTCGCCGCTGTCGCAGCCTAGAAATCTGCCTTCCATTGCATTTCTCCACTAGCGGACTGACCAGGCCCCTCGCCGCCGCTACACGGTGTCCCCTGAGCCGGGCTGATTCCCACCGCAGACCCGGCAGGTGAGACGGCGGCGCTTCCTCGGGAGAACGGGGCGCTGCGTAAAACCCTTGTGGACGCCGGAAAAACTGCCTGCTAGGCGGGAAGGAGCCCGGGATGTGATGAGAGCCTAAACAAAGTGCGACACACACACGGACACACACACACACACACGCTCATGCACATCATTAACGGGCCTGTGTTGCATTGCAACTTTGCGTTTGTGGCGCTCGGATCTGAGGCGAGGCGGCTGGATTATTGTCTGGGGAAGGCTGACGCGCACTTCACAGCAGCCCTGCGCTGTCAGACGAGGAAGTGAGGCTTCAAACACGCCCATTCCTGCCTGTCGACCCTGCGAAGAAGCCCCGAGCCGCTCAACAGATACCAGCAGCGGACTTCACCAACATGCGCTCCCTCCCGGATGGACGGCACCGGGACTAACCTGCAGGACGACGCCGATTTAAGCAGGTTGGTGATCGAGACGCGGAACGCGGAGGTGACAGTTTCCCAAAAATGTTCCTGCCGTTAGACTTGTGCGCGGCGCAGGCCTGGCTCCATCTTTTTTTTTCTGTTTGATAGTCACATGCGTGATCTCTGGCCTGTCACCGGAGCGCGCCCTGGGTCGCTCCCGTCACATTATCTGCAGCGTCCAGGTGACCGGCCGCGGGCCAGATGTCAGCATCTGCCCGCCGCGCGTGGAGCCTGGCACCTGCCCGCGTGCGGAGGGCTGCCGCTAAAGATGCGAGCGTGGAGCCGGACCTCTGCGCGCCGCGGTGTGCAGGTGGAGCAGCAGAGTCCGGGAGCCCCCCGTCTGTCCATTCAGCTCTAACATGCTGACAGGAGGATGTTCAGGGTCATCTATTGATCACTGAAGTCATTTATTAATGTTAGACCAACAAAACTTATCAGATAACGTTCCTTCATATTTAATATATTAGAATTATTCAAATCATTTCTCAGACTGAATAAACCTGCTCCTTGCTGACATAGATCAGTTCAAACCTGTTACTGTGAAAATGAGCATTTATACATTACATAAGTACAAGTATTGTATCACTGTTATCAGAAGGGATGGGGTTTAAGGGAACCTCCTGGACCCTCTGGGTGTTTGCACTTGTAGCTATCAAATAAAGGTCATATTACAATTTAAATTCTTCTTCTATGGTTTGAATTAGTGCAGGGAGCAGCTCTTCTCCTCCACTGAGGCACATGTTTTTATGAAGAGAAGAACTGTGAGTCAGTTTTAGAAAAACAAAGAGTGGTTGAAATGATTTGGACCGTTTGAAGTGGCTGCTTTCTGGTCCTGTGCTGGATTCAGGTGCAACACATGCTTGTTCTCTTCAGTAATTATTAAGCAGACTACTTTTCTTCGTCATCTGTCTTGTTTTGTTTTCTTTAACCATCACATACGACACATAAAAGCTGCTAATGTTCCTCAGGTCTGACTCAAGTGCTTAACTTATGATTCGAGTAGTTCATCTTCTGTCAATCAAAACTGATGCAAGAAGTTAAATAAGATCAAATAAGAAGTTTATCTTCACTGTAAAGACTTCAGGAGCGCTGGCTGTCATCCAGCACAATCAGACGGGGATGGTGACGGTGTGTCGGTTAGTGTGTTTGGTCTGTTTAACGTCGTTCCCTTTGTGGGCGTACATTTGATCCTCGGGTGTGGATTCACTTCAGTCAATATTTGGTGTCTCATGCTGTGAGGACGAGGTTAAATATGGAGCACACCAGAGGTTTAAACCAGTGTCTGTGCTGACATCCTGCCCCTGAAACCATGCAGATGGAGGAGGCTGGAAGCAGAACAGTCTCTGAACACACTGAGGACTAATGATACACAACAGAACCCTCTGTGTCTGCCACCTGTCAGGGAGCACAGGCCAGTGCTAATCTGTTAGCCACATAGCTAGCATTAGTGTGTCTCTATCATACTGCTCAAGTGAACCAAGGCTGCTGTTATCTGTGTAGCTCTCCGAGGACCTAAGCCAGGTTAGCTTAGCTCATCCGTCCTTCAAGGCATCAAGCTATGAGTTTGTGTTAAACCAGGTTTGGTTTGGACCGATCAGAGCCCTGTGAGGAAGTGTTCGTTAAGACGTTCCTGGTTAGCTTTGCAAAGATTCTCGGCAGCTTGTTGTTGTTGTTGATTCTTCTTTAGCATTAGTTTGACAGATGTTTCAACCAATCAGCTGCCAGGTTTTCTTTTAAAGTGTCCTGATGTCTGTCTCTCTCTCAGTGATCTTCAGTGTTGAAGGATGGACCGGGAGCCGGTGCAGCAGAGCCAATCAGAACACAAAGAGGCCGCCAATGGAACCAGCCCTCAGACCAGCACCACCACTCCAGACCCCTCCACCCCTACAACCCCCACTCCTCCTCGGCTCACCCCTAACCCCATGCTCCTGGACTCCCCTGCACCCACACTGACTCCCACAACCTCCTCCCCTCCTCCCCCTCTCACCCCGGCCCCCTCTGTCGCTGCATCCCATGGACCGAAGGCGGCTGGTGCTCCGTCTCCTCACATCCTGGTCCCCGCTCTGCCTAAACTCACCTCCACCGCAACCCCCGCCCTCCGCACATACTCCCGTCCGATCCTTCCCTCCCCGTCGGGTGCCTCCAAAGCATCTCCCACTAGACACACATCCTCCTCCTCCTCCTCCTCCTCCTCCACATCTTCCTCTTCCTCCTCCCCCTCCTTATCCTCTCCTGTGGCACCTACCACTGCTTCAACCCTCCTGTCTTCTTCTGTGACGCACAGCAACACCACCATGTCAACCAAGACCTCCACCAGCCTGACCAATGGGAACACCCGGCCTGTATCCACGCCAACCTCTACACCAATCACACCCTTTCACACGCCAGCCAGTCCACCTGGCCGACAGGTAACGGATGACACACACTGATCCCCAGATTAGAGGATCCTCTCATGTGTGGAAGCAGACGATTACCTGGAGTTTGTACCCTGGGTTTTGCCTCTCAGGCTACACACACAGGAGCCATTAAACTGCTGTTCGGGCGTTAACTCCTTGTGTTCAGGCAGTCACTCTTATCACATAGTTCCTGTTTAATGAGGATGATACTGAGCACTGAGGTACTGCTGAACCTCTGAGCATCATGGGGATTTAACTTTTAGATTACCTGAACTTTAATCTGTTCTGCTACAGGCCTTTCAAAGATTACAGATTACTGCAGCTCATAAACTCATCTTGTTTAGAGAAGTATGTAAATGTTGATATAAAGGTTGGTTTCAGCTGACAGACAGACGTAGCCTCCATAGTAACTGCAGTCTGGGTCAGACAGCTCTGCGGGTTACAGTTTCCTCTGTGTTCGCTTTCATCTCGTTTCACATTCTCAGCTTTGCAGCTTTCTTTACTTTGTGACTCATCGATGAGGCAGCAACACACACAAACACACACAGCATTATTTTATGACACTTAAAGCATCGCACATCACGCTCTTCAAGAAAAAGTTGTGAAATCCTCCCCGCTCTAATTACTTCCCTCTCCTCTGTGTTCCAGGTACCACAGGCTCATCCTGCAGGCACACCTGGTCTTGTGCGAGCCAATCAGAACCCCTCCCCTGTCAGGCAGAGGGTATCCCAGCAGACACTGCTCCTGGGGAAAGGTCTCAAAGGGTCAGGGCAAGACCAGGTGCTGCTAAGAGCTCAGATGGTAAACACACACACACACACACACACACATTTACATAGATTTCCTCATGTAATCTGTTCCATGAGTGCAGCTGCAGATGACCAGTATTAAAATAAGCCAGTTGCAGGTCAGAGTTTTATGATGCATTCAGGTTCAGTCAGGACTGTTTGCAAATCTGTTGTTTTACCTACTGAACACACGTCCTCTATGGAAACAGCACCAACATGGCTACAAGCATCCTGCTCTGCACAGCAGCTGCAGAGAGCTGCAGGTCAGACAGATGCTCTCCGAGTGTTGGTCATGTGACTCAGGGTCAATTGTTTTTGTTTTTAAAAGTGTCACTGCTTCATGTTTGGAGGCTTTTTAAACTCAGCTTCTCTCACTGTGTCACGGCTTGAATCCTGACTCTTCTGTTCATCTTCCTCCTTCACTCACGTTGCCCTCTTCTTCTCCGTTTCTCCTTTTCTCCCTGCAGCTGATTCTTACGTCTGCTATGCGACCTGCCCAGCCCTCCTCTTCCTCTTCTTCTTCCTCCTCCTCCTCCTCTCCCCTTTCCTCTAACCCTGCCTCCGCTCAGGTGAGCACCAAGCAAATAATCAGGTGCACATCCATGTTAGCCTACATCCAGGCACTCACATATGGACTGACCCATGTATTTGTATAGCTAGTCCTCAAACATTAGTCAGAAAATCACCATCCTGCACCTACAGACAAGATAATGGCACATTTCATTTAGTTACTGCTGTGTTATAGGTATCTAAACATTGTGAGTAAATCTACTTTCCTATGTTTTCAGTGCAGCCCCTCACACACTGCTGCGCCTAGTAACCGTTGCTAAGCTGTGATTGGACAGTCGTGTGTTTGAGTCTGAACACCTTTCTCCTCTCCTCTCCAGCTCCAGAGTCTCACCTTGAGGCCTCCTCCCCCCGGGGCCCTCACCATCCCCCCTTCCCTACGTGTGAAGCCCACCACCTCAGCACCGCCTCCCCTCTCTCGCCCTCACGGCCCCCTCTTCCCTCCTCTCAGGCCGCGACCGCAGCCCAGCAACACGGCAACAGAGAGCCCGACTACGCCCAGCCGCCATCTCTCTGTCCCTCCTCCAAGTAGGTCCCCGAGGGTCCTGAGGGCACCTCAGGAACAATCAGTATTGTCTTATTGTTTTTAACAGACGAGGAAGCAGCTTCAGGTGTGATTAAACACTGACTGAATCCTCCATCTTGCTTTCTTCTTCCAGTATATTTGGGTCTGAACTCACTTTCCAAGCCTTCCAGAACCCATTTTTGTGCATCGATGCTTAATAATTTCAAATATTTTTCACCTTGGAGTGAATAAAAGACAATGTTGTGTTTCTTCCTCCTCTCCTCCTCCAGCTCTTTATTCTCCAGTCCGAGCCGTCCCCCTGAGACCCAGACTTCATTCTCCTAACGGTCACAGAGCACCACCACCTCGACAAAGCCTCCAATCGATTGCTGCTGCTCCCTCCATCCAGGCCTCTCCCGTCAGTCGGCCCCTGGCGGGGCTCAAGAGCTGTCCGTTAGCTTCAACTATGCTTGGCTCCAGCCAGCCGCAGCCCGGCCCGTTATCGGTCACCAACCCCCGGTCAGCTACGCCGCACTTTGAGCGCTCGCCGTCTGCAGCAAGGCAGCTTCAGATCATCGCCCTGTCCTCGGGTCGCCAGACGCAGTCAGCTGCGTACACCCACCCTCCTCCAGTTGTAGAGTCTCCCGAGTTTTCCAGCCAGTCAAAGAGGACATTGACTAGCGAAAACGTGCTTCCTCAAAACCCTATACTGCCAAAAACTGCCTCTCCCCTTCCCTCGCCTCCACCTCGCCCGAGTCCAGCATCTCCGAGTCAGGCCAGCCCGCAAACACAAACTCTGATTCACAAAGGAGAGGCCAAGGACAGCGAGGAACAGAAAGAGAGAGGCCGAGCCATCAGACCGGCAGTCAGAGATGAGCCGAGTGTTGGCAAAGACCTGAGGGTGGAGAAGGACCTGAGGGTGGAGAAGGACCTGAGGGTGGAGAAAGACCTAAGGGTGGACAAAGACCTGAGGGTGGACAAAGACCTGAGAGTGGACAAAGACCTGAGAGTGGACAAAGACCTGAGGGCAGCGAAGGACCTGAGGGCGGAGAAAGACCAGAGGGCAGAGAAAGACCTAAGGGTGGACAAAGACCTGAGGGTGGAGAAGGACCTGAGGGCGGAGAAGGACCTGAGGGCGGAGAAAGACCAGAGGGCGGAGAAAGACCCAAGGGTGGACAAAGACCAGAGGGTGGACAAAGACCTGAGGGTGGAGAAAGACGACCAAAGAGTGAAAGTAAAGGAGGAGGAGAACGAGAAGCAGATGATGGAGCAGGAAGCTGAAAAATGCAAAGAGGAAGAACAGATGGAAGTGATTGAGGAAGGCGAGCAGAAGAAGATGGAGGAAGAAGAGACTCCAATGGACCAGTCTGAGGACCTGACTCCTCAGGTTCTCCATCAGTACAAGAGCACGGCTCCTGTACCAGCACCTGATACCGTTAAAGACTCCATTGTGGAATCCAAACCTGTCCTGGGTGTCGTTTCAGCTTCAGTCCAAACACCAGTTCCACTACAAGACCAGACTCCCGCTCCAGCTTCAGCCCCAGCCCCAGCCCCAACCACAACACCAGCACCAGCCCAAACTCCAGCCCCAGCACCAGTCCCAGTTCCAACACCTGTACCAGTCCAAACCCCAACACCTGTAGCATTCAAGACCCAAACACCACAACCAGTCCAAACTCCAGTCCCAGTATTGGTTCCAACCCCAACACCAGTCCAAGCCCCAACACCAGTACCAGAGGTCTCAGTGCAGACTCAGAGGCCATCAGAACCTCATCAAGACCTGCAGCCTGTCAGCCAGGAGGACTTCTGTGAGAACATGTCGACTCAGTCCGACAATCAGTCAGGTACCTTCAACCACTAACTGTTCAAGAGGTTCTGCATGAGTTCTGCTCTGAGAGTGGAAACAGTCTGATGTTCAGGTCAGCTGCTACCTCCAACTGATGCTGATGCATTATGTTTAGGAGCGAGTGAAGTTGCTGGATGCAGTTCACTGGCTGGCCACAGGTGTCACGGTAGACAGGAATGTGCAGTTTAGAAGCTTTTATATAAAACTTAAGGCTAACTGTCACTAACAGCTCTTTATCTTCTCTCTGTCTCTGCAGCGTTGTCCAGCCTCTCCTCCCAGTCTCCCCCCTCCTCACCCTTTATCACCCCCTCTGCCGAAAACCCACCCCCCCTCCTCCCACCTCACACCACCCACCCGACCGACCTTAGCCTTCCACAGCGTGACGAGAAGGCCGACAAGGCGGACAGTAAAACACAGCACCTGGCCGAGGCCGAGAAGGAGCCCCTCGGCCAATCGGACGATGAGTCTGAGAGTTTCAGCCAATCACTGAGCAGCCCCTGGGAGCCAAAGGCATGGCCTGAGGGGCGGCAGGTTCTGACTCACCTTGTGGAGGGATTTGTCATTCAGGAAGGCCTACAACCGTTTCCTGTACGAACGCACAACAGAAAATGTTTCACTGACGTTAGCTTCAATTCTAATTTATAACAAAAATCCACCATCAAATACTCGAGTACTAACTCCTTAAGTAAACATATGTAGTTGTTTTTCAGAACAAAGTGTAAACGGACTCATACTCCTGATATGAGTCCAGTAAAATGTCTTTTCACTCACTTGTTTTCCTTGTGCAGGTGAACCGCTCGTCTTTGCTGGTTCCAGAGCAGGTGACCAAACCACAGGAAGTGAATGGGACCAATGGGAGGGCAGCGTTGCCTGTGACGGACACGGTAAAACAAACTGAGCATTCCACGGATTCAGACGAAGAGGAGGGCGGAGACACAGATGACCCCGGCACCAGTAAGACTTTAAAGACGTATCTTAAACATCACACTCACAAATTTTAAAAACAGTGCGTTCAAGGACCATCTGACTGCTGAATACATACTTTTTAGCAACTTTGATTTATAATTGTTGTTTCTTTTGCCCACGATAAGCCAGAATAAATAAACAAGGCTCGGTGTGCCCTCCTGTTGCTACCGTCTGGTTTATTGCTGCTCCAACTGCTCTCGAGTGAAACTGACCCTGTTTGTGTCTGACAGGGTCGGGCCACCGGGACCGAACCGTGCTGCACTGCCAGTTCTGTGGGAAGAGAGGCCACGCACACAACTTCATGCGGTCCAAACGCTTCTGCTCCACTTCCTGTGCACGCGGGTGAGACCTGATTTCATTGGCTCACAGATACAAAGAGAGTCTGTGACGTCATGTTTCTACAGGAGCAGCGTTTCAGGGCGCTGCAGCTCTGGCAGGATGTGGTGTGCGGCCTGTGTGGAGACGCACAGGTGTTTCATGCAGATATGAGTGTGAATGAAAGCAGCAGAAGGAGGAAGTGTCAGCGCGTCTCTCACCGCCTCTCCCCCTCTGTCAGGTTTAACGTTCGCCTGACAAAGCGCCTGCGGGCTCTGAGCGCCGGCAGCCGTGCAGAGAGGCCTCGACCAGCCCTGAACCGAGCCGAGTCCGTCCCCGGGAAACCTCTACTGCTGCGACTGGTAGGCACCCTGAACTCACCCCCACATTAAAAGCAGCTGTGCCACAAAAAACCATCACAACACAACACGCCAAAATACGCTCCAACATAAGTAAAGGTGTCCCAAAGATAAGGGCTAGGGCCTTCAAAGGGACACAAGATACATGGGAGCAGCAGTGAGTGGCAACATTTCATGTTAAATATATATTTCAGCCTCGTGATCTCTGGAGTGCCGGTCGGCGTGAGAAGGAGGGGAAGGAGAAGGTAGCGGCAGCAGAGGAGGAGGAGGAGGAGGAGGAAGAAGAGGAGGAAGAGGAGGACAGAGGAGGAGGCAGGGAGGAGGAGGAGGATGACGATGGAGGAGAGGAGGTGGATCCTGCTGTTGCCATGGCGGCCAGGATGGAACGACGGGCAGCGCGGAGAGCAAGGAGAGCGTCCGCCCCCGCCGTGACCACCTCCACACCCACCACCACGTTCAAACCGGCACCTGCCCAGTGGAGCGTGGAGGAGGTCACCGCCTTCATACACACACTGCCAGGTGAATATGAGACACACACCACACATGTGGCGCCACCCTGCTGCTGGCAGCCGCTACTGACACCGTCACCGTTTGATTTACGCTCAGCAGCTTAATCGTTAGCAGACGACGATCCCGTTAAACATTTCGCAAAACTCTGACATTAACCGCTGTGTGAGGTAACCATCATTCTTCAAACCACCAGCTGTCAGTCTGAGTGAGATCATCCACACACACACTGAAACTCACTCTGCAATCTGCCACTTCACATCACAAAGACCACTCTTTCTGTTGAGGACATCATTGACACAGTATTACCAAAGGCCTGTTACACTGTGCGGCCGCTGGACTTCCATCCTCCAGGCTATTAGCTATGAGCACCCATGCTTCACACCAATGCCAGCATCAAAGCTAACTCATTTTTGAGATGCTAAATATAGAAGAGCAAATTCTGTGGAGCTACATAGCAGCTAGCTGTGTGAGAAGCTGTGGAAATGTTAGCAAAGCCCCAGCTAACTCGTTTTTGGGATGCTAATTATAACCAATCAAATACCTACTGGTGGCTAACATACTGGCTAACTCATTTTTGTGACAATAAATATACCAGCTAGCTTCTAAATACCTAAAAATGCCCATTATCCTAGTGTTTCACTCATTTCTAGGATGCTAGCTATAGCTGATAGCGGAGCTAACGTTCAGCTTCATGGCTAGTTTTTGTTATGCTAACATGTCTGCTAGCTTTGTGAGTAAACAATGTTAGCAACAACAACTTTTAGCTAGTTTTCGTTATGCTAACATGTCTGCTAGCTTTGTGAGTAAACAACGTTAGCAACAACAACTTTTAGCTAGTTTTCGTTATGCTAACATGTCTGCTAGCTTTGTGAGTAAACAACGTTAGCAGCAACAACTTTTAGCTAGTTTTCGTTATGCTAACATGTCTGCTAGCTTTGTGAGTAAACAATGTTAGCAGCAACAACTTTTAGCTAGTTTTCTTTATGCTAACATATCTGCTAGCTTTGTGAGTAAACAATGTTAGCAACAACAACTTTTAGCTAGTTTTCTTTATGCTAACATATCTGCTAGCTTTGTGAGTAAACAATGTTAGCAACAACAACTTTTAGCTAGTTTTCTTTATGCTAACATATCTGCTAGCTTTGTGAGTAAACAATGTTAGCAACAACAACTTTTAGCTAGTTTTCGTTATGCTAACATGTCTGTCATGCTTCACACTCACCTGGCGGATGTCGCTGCTTTCAGGCTGCGGGGACGTGGCGGAGGCTTTCCGGGTGCAGGAGATTGACGGGCAGGCCCTGCTGCTGCTGACCGAGGACCACCTGATGACCAGCATGAACATCAAGCTGGGACCCGCTCTGAAGATCTGCGCTCACATCAACGCGCTGAAAAACCAATGAGAGGCGGAGGAAGGAGGTGGAGGTGGAGGAGAAGACCAGCTGACACCAAGGATGACAGAACAAAGTCACTAAAAGAGATTCCTGCTCGTGTGTAATCTGTGAGATTATGAACGGAGGCGTGGCCTTAGTAGGCGGGTGGTGAATCTCACCTGTTTCGGGCCCTCTGACTGTAGCAGGTGGAGCGGGTGGAGGCGGGTGGGGTGGGTGGGGATTTTGTAACTCTGTGAATATTTTACATGCCGCTGGAGAGTGTACATTTGAAGCTATTTCATGAAGGATTTTGAACATTTAATATATGAAATTTGTCTATTTAGTTTTTTTAGAACGTGACGTCAACAACAAATCTATCCAGTAGCCAACATAACCCGTGTGTGTAAAAGAAGAAGAACCCATGATAACACGTAGACTTTGTAAGTGATTAATGACGGTTTCATGTTTTCTATCACTATAATCTGGACAGGAACATGTCTGTGGATTAAACAGGTCACTATCAGGGTGGAGACTGCTGTCTTTAATCGTCACATTTTTATGGTATCCTGCTTGAAATTATTTAATAAATGAATAAAGGATCGAACCGACTGATGGATGTTGTTGTTAAAATAACATGGAGGAGGGGGCGCCAGCAGGGGGCGGCAGTGAGCTAGGTGAGTGAGGAGGAACCTGATGTGATCCATCCTGCAGCAGGAGCTCAGGCTCCAGGCTCTCAGGCTCTCAGGCTCCAGACCCTCAGGTTCCAGGCTCCAGACCCTCAGGTTCCAGGCTCCAGGCTCTCCTCCTCCTCCTCCTCCTGCTGCTGCTGCTGTCTCCTCGCTCCGTGTCTGCTTTGGGTTAGGACCACATGTGTGCGCTGATTGGCTTTGGGCTGAGGGGTTTGTTTTCCACCACACCCCGTGATAAATCTTATTCTGGGCATTTTCCTGCACATCAGTCTGGAGCAGCTCTAACGGGGCAGACCTGTTGCTGTTTAATCTGGATTTTATTAAGATTTAAAACATTTTATTTCGTCCAAACTCTTCATTTTTTGCACTTTTTCTCAGACAGTGGGGATTACTTTTTAATCCCTGCGCACTGATAAAGAATTCAATCTAACGCCTTCCTGAAGATTAACCAACAGAACTCCTTTTTTTTGGAACGCGTAAAAACGCACGCCAGGCTCTCCATGGCGCACATGTGCAGGCTGCTCACCGGCAGCGCAGCCAGCTGCGCGGGCTGGGTCGGGATCATCGTCGCAACGGCCACCAACGACTGGGTCCGGACCTGCGACTACACGGTGGCTACCTGCGTCCGCATGGACGAGCTGGGCTCCCGGGGCCTCTGGGCTGAGTGCGTCATCTCCCCGTCGCTTTATCACTGCGTGGCGCTCACCCAGATCCTCACGCTGCCCGGTGAGAGAGAGGAGGTCTGAGGGGTTAACTGCTGAATGGCATCATTCACTGATTCATGAGTTAACGCTGATTCTGTGTGGGTAGAATGAAGGGTTAAAGTTATTTTATGTGAGAGACACAGAATGAGGGCAGGCTGCTTCTTTAACATGCACAGTCCTTAAATTAACTCTTAAATTCTCTGTTCTAATGTGTTCTACACCCCCGGCCCTCCTGTATTTAAATATATCTGTACTGTTATAATCAGAAGCACCTTCCAGCCTCTGAGGATAATCTGATTCCCATCAGGACTTTGGCCCGGCCCAGAGCCTCTCTGCACATTCCTGACTGTAAACTTGTCTCTGTGAGAGCGCCAGAGGTGAGCTGAGGAAGACCAACAGATGCTTCATCTCTCTCTCTCTCTCTCTCTCTCTCTGTCTCTGTCTCTCAGCTTACGTCCAGACGTCCCGTGCTCTGATGATCTGCGCGTGCCTGCTGGGTCTCCCCGCCATGCTGCTGGTCCTCACGTCCATGCCCTGCGTCCGGCTGCAGAACGACACCTCAGCCATCAAGCACTGCCGCGCCCGAGTGGGAGGCGTCCTCTTCATCCTCATGGGTGAGGCAGCACCGTCAGCGACTCACAGAATGGTCTCAGGGTGTAGGCAGAGCAGGTGTAGGCCAGCAGACCTCATGCAACACCAGGCTGTCACCCAGGAAGCTTCATTTGTCACAGATGTTGGACATTCATCAGGAGTCCCCTGGTGGACCCATGATGCAGCCGGGTTCATTGAGTTTTAGACGTACACCCACAAACACAGCTCCTATTATATTAAATAATGTTTAGTTTGTGGACACAACAGAATTATCTTTGTTTCAGAGGACAGCGTGGGCTTCAGTGAACAGTTTTAGAGTCCAGTAGTTACAGTACTTAGGTCTCTCCTGGTTGCAGGAGGGAGGGGTGGCAGGGTGGGGGGGGTCAGGGTTCAGCAGCTCAGCTTCATCCTGACCGGGTCCATCTGCCAGGCTGTCCTGCTTCCTGTGGGATGAGACAGTTACTTCCTGTCCTCCTCCTCGGGGACAGACCCTCAGTGTGTTGGGTGAACTGTAACGACTGTCTCTCCGTCACAGCTGTGTGCGCCCTCATCTCCACCATCTGGTTCCCCATCGGCGCTCACAGAGAGGAGGGGCTGATGTCCTTCGGCTTCTCCCTGTACGCCGGCTGGGTCGGCACCGCCCTCTGCCTCCTGGGGGGCTCCGTCATCTTGTGTTGCCAGCCCACCGACCTGGGAATCCCCAGCAGGGAGAACAGCTTCTACTACTCCAGACAGAGGGGCACGGCCACGCCGCTCGACCCCCCCGCCAACCACGCCAAGAGCGCACAGGTGTGAAGCAGGGCCGCCCCCCACCCCGTCAGTCCGGACCGTCACAGTTAAAGCTCACATGTCTGGAGACTGACTTCTGTCTTTAAAACCAGATCAGTGGAGGCTTCATTTCCTGTACGTACACTCAGTGTTTCACTCCTTCCTCAGACAGGAAGTAACGCTTTCCTTTCCTGACCATGACCTGGAGTTAACCCTGTCCTGCCAGGATGGCAGGTCTCCTCAGCCTGTAGATTTAGATCTGACTTGTTTCTCTTTTAAAACGATTATTATTATTAACAGCATGAACACTTTTCTAACATATAATGAAGCGTAGTTTACGTCTTTAACCCTTCGCACACAGGTTGGTTCATTTAACTCTTTCTCTACATTTTCACAGCATTATCGATATAATAAATATTAACCCTTTATGTATAATGTAACATGGTTGTCGAGTGCTACAAATAAAAAGTTGAATCTTTTCACTCTGATGATTTATTATTATTAAATCCCTCAAACACAAACGCTCTCATTTACACAGCAGTAAACACCATTCACACAAACAGCAAAGCACAAAGAGCTGCAAACACAGACACACAAACACAGGCGTGGTGTTCAGAGTGGAAATCACAGCAACACTGAGCAGGGTCAGCCAGGAGCAACAGGTCACCTCCGTCACATCCACTCATTATTCAGTGTTTAGGGTTCCAAATCAAAGCAGACTAACATTTGGAGCAGACTCCACCCACCTACTGTTTTGTATGTATGGAGCTTTATTGCATCAGTTGTTATCATAACAGCTGTGGGACACTGTGGACTGCTGTGATGAACAAGAACTCAAAGATTGTGACACAAAAGCTGATCAGTGTTTCAGCCTTCTGGGTAACACTAGCCAGCATTAGCTTGCTAGCTATGTACATATCATACCTTCCTGTTTGCTAATTAATAAATGATGTTATAAGGTAAACGACTCACTAATGTCATAGTGAGTCAAATATGATCAGGGTGGATATGATTGTTAACTTCCTCATAGCTGCAGGATGCTAGCTGCGGGTTGTTTGTTGTTTTGTTTGTTGGCTTTGGCTTTGTTTGCTCGTTAATCTTATCAGAGTGGATGTGAGAGTGATAGTAGAAGCGTTCAATCACACACATGATCAAGGGTCTTCTAATAATCTGCTTCCAGCTCTGATGTGTTACCAGGCTCAACAATCACATGACCAACACTCAAACATGGAGGACAGAGCTGCATGTGGAACTGGACCTCATCACTTCATCACATCATCAGAAGCCAACAGCAAGAAAACTTTGTGTTACTGTGTCCCTCACTCAGAGGGAAGTGCTGATGAAACACCACGGAGTCTACAGCAAACTGGAGGCTGGAGGACCTCCTGGAAGCTGGAGAACTTCCTGGAGGCTGGTGGACCTCCTGGAGGCTGGAGGACCTCCTGGAAGCTGGAGAACTTCCTGGAGGCTGGTGGACCTCCTGGAGGCTGGTGGACCTCCTGGAAGCTGGAGAACTTCCTGGAGGCTGGTGGACCTCCTGGAGGCTGGTGGACCTCCTGGAGGCTGGTGGACCTCCTGGAGGCTGGAGGACCTCCTGGAAGCTGGAGAACTTCCTGGAGGCTGGTGGACCTCCTGGAGGCTGGAGGACTTCCTGGAGGCTGGAGGACTTCCTGAAGCTCCAGCAGCTGCTGTTGACCTCACTCCGTGAGTCACCTGATGGGATGTGTCCTCCACAAAGACATCCACTCTGAGCACATCGTCTGATGTTTTCATGTGAAATATGACTTGAGTTTTGGTTTAGTTTTATATTGTTTAGGTTGTTTTTAAACGCATCCTGTATTCAGTCCTCTTCATCATTAAACCCAAAGTTGGTCCTTCCTCCGGACCTGCCGCCTCTGCTCACGGGCTGACCTCCTCCTCCAGACTGGTATCCATACTGGTCACCAGTATCCTCATACCGGCCCTGCTGCTGCTCCCCCTTCTCATCCTGGTTCTCCTCCTGGTACTGGTTCTCCTGCTGGGAGTGGTACCCCCTCTCCTCTGGGGCAGACCAGCCCTGGTAGGGTCTCTCCTCCTGTTCCTGGGGGTAGAGGTCATCGTCGGGGGAGAAAGTGTCGTCCAGGTGGTCGTCGTAGCGCTGGTAGGAGCTGGCGTGGGCCTGCTGCTCGCGGGCGTTCAGCTCCAGCGTGCTGTGCCACACTCCATAGCAACCGTAGATCAGCAGACCTGCAGACCAGAGAGAGCGGGTGGAGACGTCAGGCTGTGAGCGGTATCAGGCTGCACGAGCTCCGGGCGGAGGCACACATCTGCCAACCAACTGCTCACTACAGTCACACACTGACACACACACAGGATGATTCTGCAGCTTCACAGTCAGTCTGAATCTACTGTGAGGGACACCGTATGAAGACGGACATGGACCTGGAGTCTCTGAGCGTCTATATGACTGGCAAACTCTCAAACTGAACGCAAAGGAACTGAATCCAGATGTGAAAACCAGATGTGCTGCCAGCCTAAACTGGTCTTATTTATGGATGATCAGTCGATGGATTTTCTTGTACTAGAACATTAGGATAATTAACCCTTGGGTGTGACTTTAATTTACTACCTTCTTGTGTGACAAAAATGTCCACCTCCAAAAAAAACGTCTATAAAAACTTCACAGATTAATATTAACAGGCTTAACGAGCTATTTTAAGATCAGATCACAGCTAGCTGGACACGTCACCAACATTTGAACTCACCTATGAGGCACCAGATGGTGAACCTGGCCCAGGTGAGCGGAGACAGTTTCAACATGAGGTAGCTGTTGACCATGATAGCTGCTGCGGGGACAAACGGCACACACGGCGCCATGTAGGGGAGCTTCCGTGCACTCTCCGGCTGCTGTAAGATGGTGATCAGAAGCTTCACCACGGACCCCATCATGAGCATGGCCATCAGGCCTGAGAAGATGGCGCCGGCCCCTGAGCCCTGCTCAACGCCAAAGATGATGGTAGACCAGAGGAAGAAGCATGTGAGGAAGAGTAGAAGGGTGCATCTGGTCACTATGCGGCCGGTGACCGGGGTGGGCCGGGCTGATGAATCGGGCATTCCCAGCCGCAGCCGCAGGGTGTAGTAGTGACCTCCTAGGAGCCTTTTCAGCAATGAGGCGTGGCCTGTGTGGAAATTAGAATCATCTGCATCCCCCTCGGTCCCACCAGCGTGGTAAGACCCGTCATTGTCCGAGCCTCCGATCAAAATCTGGTCATCTTTGGTGGGGACAGAGCCGCCATCCTGATGCTTCAGACCATCCACGTCCACCTCACTGTCATACTGGTGCGTGCCGGTCTGTTCATCGGGCTGGTAGCGCAGTAAGAGCACACACACACTGACCAGAGTGTAGGCCAGCAGGGTGCCGATGGACATCATCTCAATCAGGTCCCTGAGGCTCACCAACAGAGCCAGGATGGCCGCCAGGCTCCCCGACACCACACACGCCACTGTGGGAGTGTGTGTGAGCGCAGACACGTATGACAGAAACCTTTGGACACAAGGAACAAGTTCCTGTTAAAGTTTCTTCTGACAGTGTGTGTGTGTGTGTGTGTGCCTCCTCACCTGAACAGCAGTCCGTCTCGTGCCATGGCGTAGATGACCCTGGGCATCGGGAACAGGGAGCCCAGCAGAGAGACCGTCAGCCCAGCTATGGAGCCAACAGCCACGATGTACTTTCCCCACATGAAGCCGTGCACGGCGAACATCTCCATTAGAGGAGCCGAGCTGTCGATCAGGTTGCAGGGAACCATGAGAGTCAGGATCACACTCACCTGTGAGGAGGGAGGACAGGGAGAGGCGTGAGACGACCTGAGTCTAATGACACATTATAGGTGCAGACCTGGTGTACTGACCGACACGTAGGCAGTGAGGCAGGTGACCAGTGAGGCCGTGATGGCGTAAGGGATGGAGGTGTTGGGGTTTTTTGCCTCCTCGCCAGTTGTTGCAATGATGTCAAAACCGATGAAGGCGTAGAAACAAGTTGCTGCACCCTGCATCACCTGAACAGGAGCAAGAAGGTCTTACAGTAAACTCCGACCAAGTGATTCACCTTAAACCAGAACCCTGCGGTACCTCACCCCAGACCAGCCGTAAGGCAAGAACCTGCCACCCTCCCAGTTGCTGGCAGAGAGGAAGAAGAGCCCGGCAATAATCATGAAGATCCAGACTACCAGGTTGACCACGTTCAGGATGTTGTTGAAGCCCACTGAGTTACGCACTCCGAGAGCGATGATGACCGTGACGAGCAGGGCGATGAACAGGGCCAGCAGGTCGGGGTATGTGTCCTCACCCTTACCTGGGACAGAACAGAGACACAGCACACACATGTACACCAACTCCTCAAAAACCCTCAATGCTTCAGTGATCCAGACTGACCGAGTCCTCTGAGCGTGCCCAGGTGTGTTATCATGTAGTTACTGATGCTGTGATTGGCCAGCGAGTCGAACATGCTGCTGAGAGCTGACGCCCCTGCCGCCGTGCCGATCAGGTACTCCAGGATCAGGTTCCAGCCAATGAAAAATGCCACAAACTCTCCGACCGTCACGTAGCTGTAGGTGTAGGCTGAGCCGGTCGTTTTGGGGACACGGACACCGAACTCTGCATAGCACACACCTTCAAGACAAACAGAAACAAGTGGCTGTAGGTGCGCGGTAAGAGTCCTGATCCTCACGTCTCAGACTATTACCTGAGAGTATGGACGCCAGTGCGGCGATGATGAAGGACAGGATGACCCCTGGGCCAGCCATCGCCTTGGCGACGAGCCCAGCGACCACATACATCCCTGTGCCAACGCAACTGCCGACCCCAAGCGACACCAGATCCACGGTGGTCAGGACCTTCACCAGTCCAACATGAGATCCCTCCACCAGCTCTGTGAGGTCGTCTGAGGCCTGAGCCATGGAGCCCATGGGTTTGGTCCGCAGCAGGCGGGAGTACATGTTGTACCAGGCGTCACCCAGAGACACGCGGCCCAGCCACGCCGCCATCACTACACCTGGTTATGACCTGCGGATGCTGATGTGTTACTCAGTCCTCCCTTTCCTCCGTCACTGCCTCCGTCATAGTTTGGCCATCATCACACCGGCTGGCTCAAGATCTTCTGATGAACGCAGCCCCGACCGGAGGGCGGAGTCTCTGTGAAGAGAGGAGGAACACAACTTTACCAGTTCTGCATGACCGACAGACCACGGGTGACTTTGTTTTGTGCCTTTTTTGCTTGTTTGGTCATTTACATATGTGTTTTTTTTGTTTCTCTTTGCGGTTTTGGACCTTTTTGTAGATTTGACAATCTCACACATTTATGCGAGGTCCTGAGAAACTTTTTCGAGATCTCATTGTGGTCGAGTTTTTCAATAGAAATCATTAACAGCTTGGACCTGTGGCTCCCTATGATCCCCTGGGGCCTGGAGGATCTGTAGCTGAAGATACGATCAGCTGCTCGCCTCACTCACCAGAGCGAGACTCCCTTTCTGAAATATTGATGAAGGATCCACTTTCACAACGGAAATACGACTAAGGAGGCAAAAACTGAACCAGGCACAAAACAGCTCCTAGCTGTGTGGACCTTCTGCTTCACACTCAGACGACACTCAGGCGGCATCAATCAGCACATCAGCCGGACCAACGTCAACAGGTCGGACCACACAGACTGAGGACCGTCTCCGGTCTACAGACAGCTATCATAAACATCCAACCTGTTTAGAGATACACACCAGAACTCACAGGTCCTCCACTCACTGGTTGTGGGTGTCCCCTCCTGAGGCAGAGCCTGAGGCCTCTGGTCTGGTCCCTGTCCTCTGCTGAGCTGCAAGAAATGGTGCCGAGCAGAGACAGCGGCGTTAAATGATTCAGACCAGGTGACCTGCTGATCAAATATTCATCACCTGAGCCTGAACTGGGGCGTGTGCTTCAGGAGGAGGTATGTTCACAGGGCTGAGAACTGACCAGCTGTGCATGTGTGTGAAATATTGTTTCTAATGTTTGAAAACCTGCAGCAGAAACAGCTCAGTTTATGGCTTCAGTTTGGTTTTATTAAAGGTCCAACAGCCACACACGCCTACAGGGACATAAAATGGCCACGAAATGTGGGGACATTCCACCTGAAGCGTCGGGCCGGCCCTCTGTGGACCTGTACAGCATGTATGTGATGTATTGTTGCTGTAATCCGACACTCAGAGTCAGATTACCTGCAGACACTGTTACTCTCTCTGAGGCTGGGCAGCTACTCTTCATCTCGTTGGGACCCTAAAGTCAAACCCGTGTGCATGTTTTTATTTATTTCTATCAGGTTTTAGATTGTGTTGATTACCTGTCGGCTGAGGCGCTTCAGTCTAACGCCACATTTCTCAGCCTCTTTCTTCTTCTCTCCTGGTGCTGGTCTTTGCTGTTAAATGATTTACTGGTTGTTGTTATTTGCACTCTGGTGATGACTTGTGGACAAATGAGCTCAAACAGAATCTCATAATCAAAGATCAGTGTGTGTCTGCAGTGTGTAACTGCATCAGTCATGTGTGAGTCTTCACCTGGAGCCTGGAGACGCCAGCAGCCGCCGAGGAGCGCCTGAAGGTGGAGGCATTCCTCCGGCTGCGTGTTTTATACACAACAGATGAAGGAACAGGACAGAGTCCAGGCGGGGAGGGCAGCAGCAAATCAAAACATCCTTTTCTGTTTCAGGGGATTTCATGTGTTCGTGCAGGAGCGCAGAGACACGCCGCCAACGTCCTGCCGGCCTGAACCCGAGGACCGTCTCCAGTGGACAAAAGATCTTCTGGGCAGACAGATGCTGGATAAACATGTTCTGAGATGTTAGTGTTCTTTCACTTTAGCTTAGAACTACATCTCCCATAAGCCTTTTCTGCAGCTCCAGCTGCTCCACCTCACAGCCCTGTCTTATGGCTGCATCTGATTGTTGTCCTTTCTCAGCTTTGTGGCGTCTTTGTTGTATTGTGTCAACTTTTCTGGGAGTTTTGTAGTGATTTAATATCTTTGTAGTCATTTTGTTGTGTGTCTTTTTTTCTAAAGGTTTTACACAGTTGTAGTTTTGAGTGTTTGGCCTCGTGTATCAATTTTTGTCACTTGTTTGATTCATTTTCACTGTAAAGTCATTTTAGGACACCTCCGTTTTATTGTGGTCAGGTGTGATGTGCAGCGCTGCCTGGTGGCTGCTCAGTGAACTGCAACAGCAGGACTTGATTAGGCTGCTTTGTGGGTTCTGTTGCCTTTCCCACTTAACACGTCTAACATCTGTGTGTGTGTGTGTGTACTGGATGAAGATGTCAAGAACCAATCAGAAAGGTTTTGTGCGGCAGGTTTTTGCCTCTTCGTACAAACACAGAACAGCTCAGTTCTTTTCTTCCACCTTTATTTTCTCGCTGACACACACACACAGTCGTGGCGCTCTGCTGCAGCTCTTTACTCGTCTGCTTCCGACTCCTCGTCGTCTTGGCTGATCTGGAAGTAACGCAGCTCGTACGTCTCCTTGTCGGACGCCACCACCCTCAGCCAGTCGCGCAGGTTGTTCTTCTTCAGGTACTTCTTCGTCAGGTACTTCAGGTACCTGAAGGACACAGCGTTTAGTCACGTCTCTGGTTTCAACAGTCTCTGTATTTGATGCAGGACATGGACACGTGTGGCGCCTCACCTTTTGGAGAACTGCTTCTCAGACGTGACGTTGATCTTGTTCTTCATGCGGCCGACCTGGACGATGTTGCCCAGATTTCCTGTCTTCCCGTTGACCTTGATCCTCTCTTTGAGGAAGGTTTCCTATTGGACAGAGCACAGTGATGCACTAGGGAAGAGAACCCTAGTAAGCGAGGAGCTAGGGAAGGGCGCCCTAGTCCGGACATGAGGTCAGCTGCTGCCATGATCACTAATTTAACCCTTTCATTATTTCCTTACACTTGTTAAGACTGTGATCACAGAGGACAGTCGCTGAGGTAAACACTTACAAAGTTAGCAGAGTCCAGGATGCCGTCCTCCACAGGGTGCGTCAGGTCCAAGGTGAACTTCCAGGAAGCTCCTTTTCTGGACTTTTTGCCAACAGTCGGCCTTTTCTGCTTGATCTGAAACAGAAATGTGTCCAATGTCCAGTGTGGCACAGAAAGACATTTTATCACAACCTTCAGACTCACAGCACAGTCCTTAAACTATATTAATATATGTTGAAATAAGGGCTCTCGGCATTAAACGCGTTAAAAGTAATATTTTTAACATGTATAATTCTGGTACTGACATTTCAGTACGACTGGTTACCTCATTAACCCCTTCCGATAGTTGATACTGTGTAATATATCTGGTACATTTAAGCCGAACTGACCTTTGTGTCGTAACCGACACGGAGAAATACAATAACCACAGAATAAACACATAACAGCGCGGAGAAATCCACGCAAGTCTTCAAACATCGTTTACTTCTATGGTCCCCGGTCTACCGCCAGACTGACACATGTTCGGGCTACAAGCTAAAGCTAACTTTGCTAGCTGCGTCATTTTTCTGTTCTCATTAACACAATCCACACCCGGCGTGTTGACAGCGTGTAACTGACGTGATGATGTTTTATGTTTGCGAGTGAGCGATGACCGGTTTGAAGAATAAAGTTTTAAAATTGAGGAAATCGAGGAGGAGCGGACAGGACTCACCGGCGCCATGTTGAAGGGCTTGAGCGAGAGAGGGTGAAGCGGAGGTGACGCAGCGGTGACGTAGGACGCAGAATGTAACGCCCTTACCAAATATGGTAAACACAGTTCAAATAAACACAGGAATGTGGAAAAACTGGACATTTTTAGATTGTTTGAATGCAGACTGATGGCTCTAAAAAGAAATTCATTACTGCACAACTTAAACGCTTTGAATCTGGAATATTATAAAATAAATAATATAGTTACATAAATTATAGTTACAAAAACAAAGCATGTCAGAGGTTAAGGGGGAGTAGGTCCAAAGGTCAGCTGCTGCCCAAACACACCCAAAGGATAAACCTGCTGATCCAGGCCAATCATTGACGACATCCTCTTCACTCTCTCTCACACACTCTCTCTCTCACACACACACACACTCTCACACACACACACACAGGGCCTCTGCCCTGCCCCATTCACTCAGCTGTGTTTCTAAATCCCTCCTGATGAGTCAGAGAAACCTGAACAGGTCTGATAGGTAGAAACAGAGGAGAAAAAAAAAAGGAGTTTGCCTCCTCTTCCTCTTTTTTTCCCCTCTCTGTGGTTCAACATGTGGCTCAGTGTAGATATGCATGATTCATCTTCACTTTACAGGGCGTGTCTGCGGCTGCCATGATTTCAGCTACACGACAGAAGATGCTCCAGACCTGCTCCACAGCAGACATTTTGACTGAGAGCGAGGAGATAAACAACAAGAGGCGGAAAAAATGCTGCAGAACTCAAAATGGCTGCAGCAGCCCTCTGTCCTCTTCATGGGTTTTATATATCCTTTAATAAATAATGAATATGTCCGATATGTAGTCGATGTTCTACCACACATGGATCTGGTTATCCTTACCCACAATCCTCTGCACGGAGGAAGATGTCACATGGCTGCGCTGCCAAGTAAACACACCATAAAACATTTTTTAGTAACACCAACAGAACTCAGCCAGACGTCACTTTGTAATCATTTAATTCAGCATTAACATTATGTGAGCACTAGGGGCAAAGTTCAAGCCGCCATGTTGGGACAGCATGTACGTCTGAGGGCGGCTGCAGTTTGTAATAACAGTAAAAAGCAGTAAAAAGACATACTGTGAGGTTTAATACAGCGAAAGTATCGTCTTAATTTGAAACTAAACCCTTCATGTTTGCATGCTGTGGTGGGAGTCCGGAAACACAAACTGAACTTCTGCTGCTAGCAGCTATCTGCTCGTATCAACTGGACGGACACGTCCAAAACACCCGCAGCCTTCTGAACACCGCGTCAACATCTCCTCCTAGATTTTCACACGGCCAAGGATTTACAGGTTCGGTTACATTTCTGAAATTTCAAATAACATGAGAGAAGTTCCCCAGGCAGCTCCTGGAACACGTGTCCCTCCATGAGAATCAGCTGTTTGTGTGGTACGTTACTTTCCATCCCAGCACTCAGGTGAAAGTCATCGTGTCACAAAAGCAACAAATAACCACGAAGGGAAAGTTTTGAACTTGAATTTTAGCATTTTCATCATTTTTTTTTCGAGACAGAAAACCAGACGTCGTTTGCAGTTTTTGTCCATTTGTTTCATGGTTTTATTTTGCCATCTCCAGTCAGGTGACAAAGGCCTCAAGTGAACAAAAAGTTTGCAACTCTACCACCCTCCCCATCCCGATCGAGTCCCTCAAAAGAAACACACACCTCACTGCAAACCGCCTCCCACATTTTTTCCTTTTTTTTTTTCTCGGAGGCCCACACCGCTACACACTCACGCCTTTTTAAAACAAAGCAGAATACTTTTTGTATTTTTTTTGGGGGGGTGGGTTGGGGGTCGGGGGTTGGGGGATGGCCGGAGGGGCAAAGCCTCGGCTGCCCTGGCGGATCAAGAGGTGTGAGCGTGCGGGACCCTCACGCCTCTCAAACTTCTACAGACAGAGAGTGGCATCACAAGGAGGAAACTCACAGAAGCTTCTGTTCTTAAGGAGGAAAAACAAAAAAAACAAAACATTTCTCTTTTCTTGGTTTTAGAGCTTTGACATGCTGGGTGGACCTCAAGTGCTTGTAAGTGCTAGCCACCACCAATCCCAAAGACTAGGAGGGGAAAAATTAAAATGACGGACCTCTTCGCACCCGGTCCACTCAGGAACCGGAGCAGAGGCCATGCTGGAAAGCGGGATGGCTGCTAGAGGGACAACCTAGAGCAGAAATCTGTATCTACAGGGGCATCCCTCCCTCCCTCCCTCCCTCCCTCCCACTGCTGGAACAACTCAAAATCTGCCCCCCCTCCCTTCCCTTCCCTCTAAAAGGCTTTAGACCTGCTATTAATCATCCTAAAGAATATAAAAAAATAATCATACAAAAGCTGAATCCCGTTGTTATTTAAACATTCAGGAATGTGAGTGGCAAACCAACACTTCGAAGGCAAAAATAAGCAGGAATGAGCGACTGATCATTATTTTTGAACTTGTTTTATATAAAGTAGATTGTTACCAAACAAAACCTCAGTGATCAGGCAGAGGACCACATTCCCAACAGCAATGAAAAGAGAAACGAAAGGGGGAGAAAAAAAAAAAATTTAGATCAATGAGAGAAATCACAACAGAATGATTGAGGTTGTCTGTGAAGGCCGACGCTTTGGTGACAGAACCAATGAAAATGCAAGAGACTGGTTGTGGGTGGTGCTTGTTGCCTGGGCAGCAAAGTCCGTCTCCCTATTTGCCGGAATAGACCTTGGTAGCGACAGCACATTCCTCCCCCATGGCAGAAATCACGGTGACCTGCGGAGAGCACACACACACACAACGTGTTCGAGTCAATCATCTGAAACGTTAAACTCCCCCCAGACTCCCCCCGAGGGAGGACTTCAGGCTCTGATTCAGGCCTCTGCATCCCGCTGCCTGCTAAAGATAGTATTCCTGTTTCAGGAGTCTAAAGCTAATAAAAACATGATTTTAGAGACCTGGACATATACTGATCCATCCTCTAAGAATGCAAACTCACCATGAAGTCTTCACCCGCCTCGAACTTTGCTTCGATTTCCTTGCCGATTTCATTCTCGGGGACGCGCAGGTCCTCTCTGATGTCGCCGTTGTCACTCATCAAGGACATGTAGTTCTCGTTGATGTTCACCAACTGGGGAAGTCAGAGAACCACCATCAGAACAGATCAATACTAATAATGTTCGTTACAGATCTATGTACAGCATGCTGAATGCAGAACTTCCCAGGTGAATGTGGGAGCCTGGCCCGCAGTGCACAGCTCAGCAAATTCAAAAACCTTTTAATGAACCCATCCAAAGTATCTACAGACAGCTGGAAAGGACAGTAACTGAAGCAACACCTCCAAGTCCGATAAAAAAAAAAATCAATCTGGGATAAAACCAGGTAAGCAGCAACCTGCGGGCGGAGAAGTGTTGCCTTCCAAAGACTAAACACTTTGGAAAGTGTGGGAGGTGACACCTGGGATCACAAGTGTCGACCTCTTGGCCTGTATTGGGTGTTTAGGCAGACTGACACTTCCAACATGGTGAGAGCTCCTCAGAAACATGAGTATGCTCATATTTATCCACAATCACACAAGGACAGAGATGACCGAGCTCTAGAAGTGCAGGCAGACTGACGGCTAATCATCTGACAACAGTTAGCATCATTTAATAAGCACAGTTGTCAAAACTGTTTGTTCTAAAGTCATGTTTCTGTGTTATCTGACCGCTAACATGTGAGCCTCTGAGGGGAGCAGGCCTCTCTGTTTGCTCTGGTCACTCATCGTCAACACTGTAGCACAGATTAGCAGAGCAGGGATGCTAACTCACAGGCATATGTCAGCGTGACGGAGCATTAGCAGCGCTGAGGTGTGAGCTGCTTCAGCTGTGGTCACAGGTCCGTTCTAACCGATCACAAAGCTCTGTACACTACCTGATAGTCTGTTCTCTTGATGGTGGGGACATCCATGTTGTGGGTGGATGGGCACATATCTTCATACTTCTTGTTGGTGAAGATGTCAATACCAACCAGGTTAACCTACAAGAAGGAGGAGACCATGGTTAATATAAACAAAAAACAAACATTTGATGAATTACCCCTTTAAACTGGAGGTCAGATGTGACGGCATGGATCACTGACCATCATGGAATTTTAGTCATCTTATTACATGATCAATCAGTCACATGAAAATGATTTACTGTGGTTTGGGGGCAGGTTTGACTTTAATACAGACGGTTTACAACTAAGTGACATCTTGTAAAATGCCTGAAGCCCCCCCCCAGGTTCTGACCAAGCCCTGCAAGTTAGGATGAGGCCTTGCATCACTGCAGTAACACTGCAGGCAGCTTGGACCAGACGGGTCTGAAATGTGAGCTCTTTAAAAGCCTCAGGTCTCCGCCGAGCGACACCTTCAACCTGGGCTAAAGCTTTAATTTTCCAAACGAGTCAAAGAGTCAGACAAACATGCCCTGCACCTCCACATGGATAAAAGTACAGAGAGTGCACAAGTCTGAGCAACGCAACAGGTTCACCTCCTCTAAACCTCATGTGGACATCATGCTACCAGGCGTCCATGGATGATCTAAGAACAGATGTTATCACACAGTGGTCCTGCAGTCAAGATGCATCTGTATCATGTAGACAGGTTTTACTTCTCTCCACTGTGTGGACGCAGAATCCATCAACTGAACACCTAATTTGTCATGTGACTGCTGGTCACATGCAAGTCAATCAGGGCCGAGTTAGAGGAGAGCAGATTGTCTCCTGCAATCCTTTTAGTGGAAACGGTTTAGTTTTAATTGACACAAGGTTTTCAGTGTGTTCCGATGGTTAAGCTTCAACTTGTCTGGCAGCTGTACTACACTAAGGTTCATCACAAAGTAACAGAAACTGAAACAGCTGTTTGCTTTTAGCCACAAAAGTCAGAGAGAGGTACCTTGGCATGTCCGTGCTTGCCGGTCTTGGAGGTGGACATCTCAACAATTTTGCAGGGACGTCCCTTCAGCACCACAAAGCCGTTTTTGCGCAGGGCAGAGCACTGTGTTGGGTAGGTGGCGGAGGCGCCAGACTCGCCGCTCTCGAAGTCAAGATCGGGATCTGCCATGGTGCGATGGGTCAGGGGAGCTGCAGGGGACAGTCACACAGTAAATACTCAACCAGTCACAGCAGGCAGGACTCCTGGTGGTCCACTGCACGAGGATATGTAAACACCCATATATATATAAAAATTACATAATATGAGATTATGGATTATCACCACGTAGAGACAGGTTAGGGGATACATGGCTGATGTTTCAGAAATAGGAGTTATTCCAATGTTTACATGACGCCATATTGGATAAGTGCTGTGACTGAATGATTAGGCATGAAAGGTGATCGATCAGCAGTTTAATCATGTGGTGAAGTTAGTTTCATAAATACACATGTGCAGCCTTTAATTCACCCGGTTCTGCTGAGTTTAACGGCGCCTCACGGACCCGGGTCTCTGCCCGGGACCACCGCAGCCCTTCCGGGGGGGCCCCACAGCGCCGTCCGCCGCCTTCACGCCATTATCGCGAGATCCTAAACAGAACGGTGCAGCAGCCACGAGCTGCGCCGCAACTTCATTTAAATGCGAATTTATTAATAATAATAATAATAAAAACTGCGGCGCAGCTAACGAACGTGTTAGCATGTTCAGCACGAGGCCGGCCGGCTGCGCCACTTTTTTTTTTTTTTTTTTTAAATGTCTGTTAGCAAACAACTCAACCCAAACTGCGCGACTAATCGACCAACTCACATTAGCCGAGGGGTTAACACGACAGGAAAACAGCGCTCATCGGGGGGATTAACACGTTAGCGCACGCTGTAACAAGTTAGCCGGCCTCGAGTTTACAACTGCAACAGCGCCAGAGAACGGCGTGAAAGCTAGCTAACAATGGCGCTAACGCCGCGTATTCACATCCCAGCTGTTTTTATTTAGGCTAAATTAAACGCTTTGTTGGTATTATCGGGCCAGCGCGGGGTTTATCGGTGCACAACATGCCCCGCTGCCTCATAAATAGCGCGTCCCGTTATCCGCCTGTGGGAGCTCATGCGACGCTAGCAGCGGCTAATCGCGTTAGCCGTCCATTCAGCTCCGTCCAAATAAAAGCCCAGATTGACGCTGGTCGGACAGCGGCCGCTCTGCGAACTGTTTAATCGATTGATATGATCAACACCAAGCCGTCGAACGTCAAGTAGAATGGCCATTTTTTTAGCGCGCGGCGAGAAAGAAGACGTTAGCGTAGAGAATGACAAGCGACTTCCACCGACCGCGCCGCCGAAGGCCGCATGTCCCTTTGATTCAGCCTGGTTACGTTAGTCAGAACATGGACACCCACACCCTGCCCTGCCACCGACTACATCCACCCAGAAACCCAATAACTACTTCCACGACTTCAAAATCCAGCGCGCGGCTACTTTAGTACCTCCGAATCTGCTCTCAGTTCACTTTAAAACCGTTGAAAGTCCACAGTTTATCCCCCCCAAGGCAGAAACACGCGCCATGCCACACTTACCTTCAAGAAAAAGAGGACCGAAAGTGCGCAGGCGCGGCCAACTTTACTGCAGCATCCGTAGAGGAAGAGGAGGGGGGAGGCGTTTATGTGTTCCGGTGGCAGCATGGCAGAAAGGGATGCCAGGTCCGAGGCCAACATGGCAACCCGGCAGCTCCCCGACGCCTTTTTTCACGTGTGTTTCACCATTATCAACATAAATATTTATTGGACAGGGTTTAATTTATGGCTGATTATATCCCACAACAGGTTTTATTATAAAAAATAGAACGCAGTGATTTTAATGATTTTATTTAAAGCCTAAAACAGAGCGAATGCATCACACAGGATCTTTAAATGTGAAAAAATTATATATTTTCAACTGTGGGCTCAGTAGCATTGCTGGGTATTAATCAAAGTAGTTTACCACATGGTTCTGCAAAGAATGTGTGTTTTTTTAGATTCATAATAACAAACAGAGACAACTATATATATATATATATATATATATATATATATATTTATATATATATATATATATAGTATATATATATATATATATATATATATATATATATAGTATATATATACTATATATATATACTATATAGTATATATATATATATAGTGTGTGTGTATATATATATATAAGTTTAAGTATACGTTTATATTTATATATTTGAATAATATATATATATATATTATTCAAATATATATATATATATAAATATAAACTTATAAAAAACGCACATGAGGGGGCACCAAGATGGCTGACCTGGTGGAGCAGGTGTCCCTCCTGAACTGAGGCTGCAGTCCTCTCTACACTCACCTGTGTGTCATCTCTAAAGACAACAACACAACAACAGCAGGAATGCTTTAGTGAGGCTAATAAAGCCTCGTTGAAGATCATTGTGTTGTTTTCTTTTAACATCCTGGTGTGCGTGTTGTGTTGTGTCTTTAACATTTAGGCTGCACGTGCTGTCAGCTTCATGAGGATGTTTTCTGAGCTCTCTGGGCCACCGTACAAAAACTGACATGACGTCACACCTGACTGGATGACCATGTAAACTGTATCTTTAACATCAGCACGCTGGCTCAGTCCTTACAGTGAGTGTGAGGTCCAGAGCCCGTCAGCACTTCCTGTGTGTGTCCGTCCAGGTTTGTGTTGTGTGAAGAAGCAGAGCGGAGCCGTGACTTATTGCTGTACAAGGAGAGGACATTTATTGTAGAGTTCTCAACAGCACAGATGTGTGTTACCAGACTGAGGTTGTCTCTTTGATTCCAGTGATTCAGACGAGGTGAACACATACACTCACATGCATGTCGCACACCTGTGCACGCACCTGCTCACCCACGCACGCGCTCAGTCGTACATACGTTCACAGTCTTGATACGTACAAAAATTGAAATACAAATACAAATAATACCACAATAAAAACATTCTTTTTTTTTTTTTTTTAGAAATTCTTATAGCTATGCTCTATTCTGTAGAAAGACAACTAAGCTTTCAGTAAGTGAAGGTTATTTTTTGTCTTTCTCTAAAATGATCAGTAAGATATCATCATAAGGAAAGTTCTTACAGTATATATATATATATTTATATATATATCTATGGTGTCTCCAACCTGCCTCCGGGCCTTTATTCACAGGGTGCTGGTCAGCGGTCACACCCTGCACATGTGAAAGGCTTCAGCGGGCCTACGGCGCCGTCACGTCCTCTAACATCAGTGAACAACAAAAAGAAAGAGATGAAGCTTTCCTCCAGAGACACATCATCAGAGAATCCCCCCGAAAACAGGCGACACTGCTGCTCAGAGCTCCAGTGTATGATCCACACCCGTGTTAAATACAGCAGCATATTGAAGCCACACATCAGAGATGTTTCTAAATGTGGGGGAATGTCCCATTCACACTTTTGTTTTGGCGTATACACCAGTAAATATGTCTCTTTTTCATCCAGAATTCTTCTATCCTAATCCTAATCTGTATTATTAGACAGTTTTGCCATTATTGGTTTTTACTTTAAACTTACAGTGTCATATTTTTTCTATCTATTTATTTATTTATGATCTTTTCATGTAAACTTGTGAGATTTTTTCACTGACTTCAATCTGAGAGAACGTCCATGTTTGTTTTTATTAATCTGAGTGATTCTCAGCCAGATTAGGATTTTAGTCCCAGGTCCAAGGTCAGGGTCAGTGCGACCCAATACCTTAGGAACGCCATGACGACATGTCTGGATGTGGGGGGGGGGGGGGGGGGGGGGGGGGGTCAAAGGTTAAAACAGCTGTGTGGTCAATATGTTTCTTTTAGATATGACTCAGGGATTGTAATGTGATATATATATTATTTTAATTCTGTGCTGATCTTTTATTTCTTTTATCCCCTCTCAGATCAATGAAGGAAATCTGATTCTGAACTGTCAGAACATACACAGTATATATCTGGGCCCTGTGATGTCAGAGAAGATCCACATTTTTTTATAATCTTAGTTTCAGATTAACCGGCTCAAATATGCTGTTGTACTTGTTCCAGGTCAGTGTTTAAATAAAATGAGGCCTCAGCGTTCAGCCTCCACAGTCAGACCTGCCCGTGTATTGCCTCAAATGTATGTTTCATGACAGGTGATGACAGGCTGAACGTGTGTCACTATGCAAAACGCACAACCGAAGAAACAGTGATGTACTACAGGAAAAAAAAAACGTGTTAAACCCGAACCTGTCTGAGGGAAACCACAGAGCAGATCTACAGAGGTGTGACAAAGAAAAGAAGCCAGACCGGTGTTCATCTTCAGTGTCCCCCGCCTGTTTGTCCTTAACATCAAAGTGAGTATTTACACGAGTGCACACAGAACAGAAAAGATGGCAGCCAAAGTAAAAACGTCCAGAAGGTGGCGACTAGTCTACAGCCGAGTTCTCCTTGGTTTTGTTATTGTGTTGCTGTTGCAGCAGGAGTCCAGTATCTACAGCCTTCCTTCCTCTGCCACAAACAAACCAGGACGCCGCCGTAGCAGCATGTGTGAAATCTGCCCTGTGACGCACGCTGCCGGTGTGTCGGTGTTTCAGCAGCAGCAGCACCTGGATGATGGAGTGTTCACACTGAGAGCGCGGCCGCTCACTCCCCGCAGAGCCCAGCCCCACCACGCCTTCCTGCTTCCTCCACCTTTTTTTTTTTTTTTTTTTGCTACATCAGTCTAGAAAACATCCACCCTCGTCATCTATCACATCGGTTGGCATGGTAACGCGGAGCAGCAATATTTCGGGACAGTTAAAGAACGTTTCCACACAAAGCCAAGTTACTGTAAGTCTCTGATCCACACGCGAGTCTTCAGTTCGATTGTTCAACCTGTGGACTCAGGGATGGTCTGGACCAGGATTTAATCCTAATCTGTATTATCAGACATTTTTTCCATTAATTGTTTTTTTACTTTAAATTTACAGCGTAATACTTTCTCTATACGTTTACTTTTGATCTGTTTTCGTGAAAATTTGTGAGATATTTTGTCCTAAATGTCTGGAGAACGTCCATGTTTGTTCTCATAAATCTGTGTGATTCTCAGCCAGATTAGATCTGATAAAGACAATCAATACCTTAACGCCATGATGACATGTCTGGATGTGAGGGGGGGGTCAAAGGTTAAAACAGCAGTGTGGGCCGTCTGTAAGGCTGGAGAATCTGAGGATGAGGATGTGATGAAGGCAAAGGGGAAAAATAAGGCTGAACTGGTACAAGTGTTTAGCAGCAGCGCTACGCTGTCCTCCCTTTGCTCATGGATTTGACCAGGATGTAACCAGGATTCTGTCATGATTGTCGGCTCCCATTGCTCCGTGTGGACAGAAGCGGATGCTTCGGCTCGCCGGGCTCAGTGTGGATGTTCCCTCAGTGAGATGCTACCTTGATATCTCTACAGTAAAGGATGCAGGCAGAGCACCACCCAACCATCCGCCTAGATACTCGCAGTGTGAACACCCTGTAAGAAAGTCATTGATGTGCTACACAGAGAACAGGGAGGTCGAAGGCTACTCGGCATGTCCTCTAAAGACCACAGGGAAGATGGCGGCGGCGGCCGCGGTGTGTTTGTGCAGTGGCCTTTCTCCAGCGCCGTCCACGTGGGCCTGCAGCGACCCCTACAGCTGGAAAGTGTCTACGCAGGAAAAGAAGGGGGGGGGGGCACACTCCTGTGGCTTCCAGCAGCTTGTTGATTTCCTCTACAAACACACACTTACAGTACACACACACACACAGTCCTCCCTCCATGTTCAGGGTTGAAGGAGGTCGTTACCAGTTCATCATGGAGCTTCTGTTAAGAGTCATGAAGAAGACTTGACTGCTGCCTCCAGAGCGCACCGAGGCGAAGAAGACCTGCAGGGACACAGGAAGAGGGTGAGCAAGCGCACCGGGAACTTGTGTGTGTGTGTGTGTGAGAGACGCAGCTGATGTCACCTTGTCGTTCCTCTCTGACAGGAACTTCAGACGCTGCGCTCGCTTGTGCATGAAAACTCCATCAAGGTGTCCCGTCTCCACAGAGCGGATCTCAATGGCCTTCTCTCCCCAACCCATGATCTGGTTGGAGTGGATGTAGGCTGCAGAGACAGGACACACACACACACACACACACACACACACACACACACTGATGAGTCACACAGCCAACCAGGAGAGAGAGGAGGGAGTGAAGGTGGACCCTTGGATCAGAGTCATCCTTCATGGGCTCTGCTCAGTCCAGCTGCGTTCTGTTTAGTCATAGACACTCCATCTGAAGTCAGGGCTGCTGATCCTCATGTCCCATGTGTTCTTCTCTGTTTTTGGCATGTTTCTGTGGCAGCGTTACAGCACCCCCCGCAGGCCTGGCATATGTCTTAGCTGTAAATGACTGTCTGTGTGCGGATGTGGCCTAAACCAGATGCTAAGATGCTAAGATGCTAACACCTGAGCAAGATGTGCAGCTTTGTTTTTGTGGTACTGTTGCACCAGCTAAAAACCAAACCCTGTTGTGTCCCTTTACAGACTCCTGCTGTTGGTGGATGGTGAGGGTGAGAGATGATCTGCGGTCAGGGGTCATGAGAAGTGAACTGAATGGTTGACATACCAACGGAAGTGGGCATCTCGCCCCACTGCAGCACCACGTCTTTGGTAATGCGTCCGTAGGTGTTGACGTAGACGCCCTCGTCCTCGTAGCACAGCAGCATCTCCATGCCGTCCGTCTTGGGCAGAACCACAATGGCGTGCGGGGTCACCTGACCCTGAATCTGAAGGACGACAGACAGGAGAGGGGGGTGAAGGTGGTGGAGGTGGAGGTGGGGGATGTTTAGGAGCTGCTGCTGGGGCTCCTACCCACCCCCCGACAGAGAACTGCTGCGACTGCGATTAGTGGCTCCTGCACCGTAGCCACGTAATCACCATGGAAACAGACATGAGCACAGCGTGATTCATGCCAAAAGCAGTGTGAGGCGGTTGCTGTGGTTACCGTCTCCTTCCCCTGTCCATCTCCGACTGTAACCAGACTGCGGTTAGAGGAGGACACTGACTCACCTGCTGCCTCACCCAATTACTCACACACTCACATTCACACACACATGCACACACACACACTTACATGTGAGGGGATGTAGATGTCATACGGGTTTCCAGAGTCCACATCGACGACATGGAAGCCAACGCTGGAGCCGTAGATGACCTTTAACCTCTGGCCCTCCTCCACAGTCAGGTCCACCAGCAGGGGGCGGTGCTGCAGGTCAGTGAAAGACTGGCAGACACACAGGAAGAAGACCACAGAGGTCACCGATTACTCATCCTCACACGGCTTCCCTGGAGCTCTGGGAGCACGCTCTGATTACCTTGAAGGCCATGAACTTGTGGTATGGTTTAGGCGCCCAGGCGTAGATCTCAACCGAGTTCTTCAGAGCAATCACCAAGAATTTAATCCTCTCATACTTCACTGCAGGAAACAAGAAACGAGTTAGACGTGAAGCTGAACCCGCAGGACTCACACACACACACGATACGTACCGACTTTATAATGCACGCAGCCCTCCAGCTCACCGACGGTGATCCAGCCCTGTTTCTTCTCCACTTCAGGGTCGTTGTGTAGTATCCTGTTCCTCAGCCAGGACAGGTAGTAAACACGCAGCTTGTTCTTCTTCCCTGGTTTCAAGGAGAACATGGTCTTTATTTTCCCAGAGACAGAAGCAACACTTAGGTCCTGCCACACGTCCAAAGTGTTGCTTTGTAGAAGCACAACGAGCAAACAAACATTCAAAAAGGTTAGTAAAGTGTGTCTGACCTGAGATGGTGACCAGAACGTTGAGTCCCTCCAGGACGTCCATCTGCTGGAAGCGCCGTCGATTGATCAGGTTGTAAACTTTGCCTTGACCGCTTCGGTCCAGCAGCATCAGGCCGTTCTCAGTCCCCACCAGCAGGTTCACTCCTGCGCACACACACACACACACTACAGTGTTTTTAACCGTCTGTGGAGCTGAACCCGACTCGCTGTGATCTGACCCTTCCTGTCTCACCCCAAAGCGCCGCACACAGGATCTCAGAGTTGAAGCGTTTCTTGTATTTGCGGATCTCTGGCGTGTCGCTGTGCGGCCTGATGTTGGTCGGGTTGACGTTGACCACGGAGATCTTCCTGGCCTCGTTCAGCCTGGCCTGCTCCTGCTCCTGTCTCAGCAGCTCGTCAGCGAACAGAGCTGCAGCACAAAACACAATCAGTGGAGTCTGAGTGGTGCGGGGAGGGTTAACAGAAGTGAAATGAACGCTCTTAGCGCAAACTCTGCCACAGTGTGTGGCATACTGTACCTGAGGCACAGTTTTTGTCATCGTCGTCGTCGGTCGGAGACGTCCCGTACACCCTCGGATCAACAAACGGTGTGAAGGACGCCTTGGAGCCTCCGCCGCCTCCCAACCCGTACTGCAGATCACAGAAACACGGTTACAGCCGCATGTTTGACGGTTTGTCCGTTTGGGAACAGACAGGCATCAAAATGAAGGAAACACATGAGGCTTCATTCTGTCATTGGTGGTGCAGGGGTGCAGGGATCAGAGGCTGAAAACCCACAGAGGGAGGGAGACAGAGAGGGACCAGACGGGTGGATCCATCTGGAGCCAAAGCAGGGCAGGGCAGGAAATGAAAGGTGCCACGCGTCATTTCACATCACTGACATGACCTGGTTTTCATAGTTTTGTGTGAGGCACTAACTTAACTCCAGTCTGCAGCGCCCCCTGGTGAAGTTGCCAAAAAGACACTGTTCATCACAGCAGGGAAAAACAGGACGGTCACACTTTAGACCCCGTTCACACTGGGGAAATCAATCCGGCTAGAGCGGGACTCAGGCTGGATATCTGGATATATCTGGATTGGCTTAAACCTGGCTCATGAATCCCGCTAGCGACGTCACACCTCTGGGTTCACTGGGAAAGTGTTCTGGTCCCGTACAAAAGCTGTGTGTAAACATCTGTCGAACTACAACGGCTTTGCCCCGAGTTTATTATCAACATGGCTACGTCAGGAATAAAAAGTCTCCCTGTTAAAGTTCCTCTGTGTAGTTTTTAACCGCACCAGAGTGATTACCAGACTGGCTCAAGATGGAGAAGGGATGGCGATGTGGCCTTTTTGCTGTTGGACTAGTCAGTCTGTAATCGTTAGCGTAGCTTCTATGCCGCCTAGAGGAGGCTCCTACCACAACAAGTATTGCGGGGAGCAGCCAAAACGAGCCCAGAAAGGCACCTCTGTGTATTAGATAGAACCGGGGTGTGTGTGAAGATTTGAAAACAGGTCTGAACCTATCCATCTGGATTCAGTCCCACTCCAGCTGGACTGAGTTTCTCCGGTGTGAATCCAAAAGCTCTTTTATTCCACACAAGTTAAAATCATCTAAAAAAAAAAAGAGTCCACTCCAACAAGATCCAGTAAAAACTAAAAGTCCTGCTAAAAGTCCTCCTCAGCACCCAGCAGGACGCCATGATGGAGTCACATGTGAGCAGCAGTCACATGACCACTCAGAGAGTCTCTGTCTGACCTTCAGCTGATCTCTGACACACACACACTGACTGCTGTCTGACTGCAGACATGATGGAGCTTTTGTCACTGTCTGGTGGCTGCTGGTCAACTTCCCACCCTGATAAGATAAGGTCATTGGTGACGGGGCAGGAGAGCAGTCTGGCAGGGTCAGGATCAGGTGTGGAGGTGGTGGTGTTGGGGGGGGGGGGGGGGGTTTTAGGGGTTGAAAGGAGCCAATAGTTGGGTGCTGCTCCACCTACTTGGGCCCCAGAGGCGTCACCAGGGGAGACCAGGGGGGAGGTGCTTTGCTGCAACAAATCTGGGAGATTGGCGTTGCCATGGAACAGATTAGTGTTGCCGGGGAAACCGTTGCTGGCGGTAGAGCTCCGCCTCCGTTCCCCGTGTTTCTGGAAAAAGAGACTGTGCAGTGAGTGAGGCTGTGATTGACAGGTCAGGTGACGGAGCGGGAGGTGACGCCTACGGGCTGAGGGTGCGTTTGTTTCTGTGATGTTTGTAGCCCAGGGCGGGCGGGCCCAGACGACAGTGTGTGTGTGTGTTGTACAGTGTTTGCATCATGACGGTTTAAATAACTACAATTCACAGTCACATGTTTATGTTCAGGTGTGAACCCTGAAACCTTCCACAAAACATAAGACACGCAAAAAACAACCAGTCAGAACAGTGTCACCCAGCACGACTCGCAGAGACAACAACAGACGCTTTCTGCCGACTCAGCAGGGGTCAGAGGTCAGAACTCTGTGGCTCACCTCGCGCATCATCAGGGTGCTGTCCTGGGAGCTGTTTCCATACGAGTCGCCGTGCGTGTCGTTGTGACCTCCCATCATGCCGAAGGACTCGTTGGTGCTCTGACTCGCTGCCGGCCTGAAAGTCAGAATGTTACAGTCAGAGAGGATCAAACACTGAAAAACACACGTTACACTATAACTGTTAATAACATTCATCAATACATGGGATTTGTGTGTTTGATTTATACAAACAACAAATAAGTATTTCTTTGTGCACTTTTTTTAAAACGTAAATTTCAAACTCACTGTCTTTGTTCGTCCCCTTTATGGAGACCTAAGTTCTCTCCATTGCTGTTTATCTTTAAACGGACTTCACTACAGTGGGGACAGTGTCGGTGAGAGCAGATGAGCAGAGCAGAGCTCTGACAGGTGAAGGTCATCGATGAAGTTATTCAGAGGGAAAAAAAACATTTGTCTGAATTTAGCTCTGAAGGTATGAGATAAGTTGATTTAATAAGGACTCATTGTGGGTTAAACTGGACTTTCCGTGCTCAGAAAGTTGGTTTTAAGAACCAGCTGTGTCTCAGCAGATCCTTCAGTCAAACATAGGATTCACTGCAGTCACTGTCACTGAACTTCGAAGGCTGAAGAGTAAACATGTTTGCATCAGCCAGTGCTGGAAGTCCTGTCTGAACATCGAGGTCTACAAAGGAGAGACCTGTGTCTCCTACAGACACGCGTCCTTTGACGGAGCGCCAGCCTCCGTGGCGGCATGTGACCTAACGTTCGTCTTCCTGCTGAGGTATTTGTGGTGATAATTGAGCAGCTACTCACATAATGCGCGGTATATCGCTGACGGCCACCGTTCCATCATTGGCCCCGCCCTCTCCCTCCTCATCCTCGCTGCTGTGGGAGTCCTCGCTGGACGACGAGTAGTCGGTCACTTTGACGGGCGGGCGGCTCGTCTCCTCCCCCTGCCGCAGCTCTCTCAGCTCCTTGGCGAGAGCCGTCAGATCCTGGAGGATCAGAGGACAGACTGGCGTTTCATTCAATGTCACGCGGCTTACGAAGTGTTTAACTCGCTGAATGCCGGGTTCTGACTTTTAGACTGAGAAGCTGCTGCAGTAGCAATCACTGGTTTATTTTTTAGTACATATGTATTTATATGTTACCACTGAATCACAGACAAGTCTGTCCTGTGGTGGATTAACACAGTTAAACATCATAGGATGTGGCCTCCCTGACCAGCCGACCCTGTGTCATTTACATCATGTGTGGTGACATTATTGTTGGTCTTAGCTCAGGATTCTACAGTCACAAATGTTTTTAAGTCACCATGCAGGCCGGTAACATGTCAGCCACATGACGGAGTCTCCATCATGAGGAGGGCAGCGAGCAGGACAGTGCAGGGAGGAAGAGGAGGAGGAGGAGGAGAAGGAGTCATACATCATGCCTCAAAGCAGGAAGGTCAAAGGTTAAAGTACCAACATGGCGGCTGCACTGACGCATCACACAGCACTAAACATCAGCTGCCAGTGACGCATCGAGGCGTAAATGTGGAAGATTGGCAGCAGCAAGGTGCACATGAAGTGACTGTACGTTCACAGGGTGGACGGGGTGGTGAGGGTAGTGGGAGGAAACGGGATGGGTGGGGGCAGGTGTCTTACCAACTCCTCCTGATCAGATGGAGGAAGAAACGAAACATGGAAGAAGAAGAGAGAGAGAGAGAGAGAGAGAGAGTGGAAATGGGACATGAGAGCGGTGACCTCTGAAGGCCTGAGTCCTACAGCTTCCTGTCTGATACAACAGCAGCAAACACCTGTGATCTAATCTGAGGTCACATGGGTGGAGTTTAATCCAATCCACAGCCTGCTGTGATGAACACTTTATTTCTATCTATACAGGGGAGAGTGAGGCGGTGCGAGAAAGAAGGGACGAGGGGTGAAGGAGCAGAAATGTCACTGACCTCGTCTACAGCTCTCTTATAGCTCTGAAGGACGATGAAGGAAGGATGAAGGACAGAGAGTGAGAACCGACAGCATCCTGGTTAGTTCAGAGTCAGAGCACTGATACACAGACGGATGGATGTACACAGATGTGTGTGTGTGTGTGTGTGTGTGTGTGTACTCACTGCAGGTCGGCTGGGTCGGGTAACCTCTCTGTCATCTTTGGTCTCGTGGGAAGAAAGTGTGGAGCCTTCAGTCTTGGCTGAATTACCTAAAAACAGAGGTGACACTTTTTTAGAGAGGACATTTTAAAAATAGTTCCATACATTCTGTAAACTTTAACAGAGAAAAGTGATGATAATTAAAAACTTGTGAGAAACATTGAGGACATTTTGTTTCCTAAAAGATGCTGTGTGTGTGTGTGTGTGTGTGTGTGTGTGTTCACCTCGTTCATTGGAGCCTCCCTGGGAGCTGGGGGTGCTGGAGCTGGAGGAGCTGCCACTGCTTGTCCTCTTCAGGGGCGTCTCCATGGAAACGTCAGTCCTCCGCAGGTCGGGGTTGCTATGGAAACACAAATGCAGCGTGTCTCATTCATGCGAGAAACTGTTAAATCCTGCTCCTGAAGCTGAAACATCACACCTGCAGCTCGACACCGGAGCTGCCATGTGTGTGTGTGTGTGTGTGAGAGCAGACCTGGCCCGTATGAGGTGAGCTCCAGCCCGAGGACCGAGGCCAGGCCCGTTTCCAGGAGAGTTCTTCCTGACCAAAGCAGGAGAGATGGAGGTGGTTCTCTGAGGAACCTGGAAACACAAACCACAGTCGGTTTAAACTCGTCTGGTCTCATGTTTCCACTTTTATTTCTAAAAACAACCAGACTCTGCACACAGCTGAGGACACACACTCGTATCAGAGTATCAGAAAGAAGCACAAAGTTTGCCCACACACACACACACACAACACACACACACACAACACACAGGTGGCGGCATGCAGAGACCTTGGGTGGCATGTCGTCGTCCTGCCGCAGCCAGGAGCTGCGGTCCAACTTGTCGAGAGGGGGCGCCAGACGGGACAGGGGCGGGGGAGGAGGGGTGTCGGAGGTGGGGTCGGAGTTCTGCCGGGGCATGGGAGGCCGGGAGGGGGAGGGCGACGCCGAGGAGGAGGACACGCCGTGAGGGTCGTACAGAGACTGCGAGCCTGACAGGCCGTGACTCTTCACCTGCACCAGGTGGGCCATCTGAACACACACACACACACACACACACACAAGCAGGAAACAGGCAAGGACGAGGAGGAAGAGCAGGATCAGGATCAGGATCAGGATTTGCACAATGTGATCAGGATGCAGGAGGAGTGAAGGAGAGAAACACAACACAGGGTGCGTTCACACCAATCAAAAACAGGAGTCTCCCACCTCCACACCACAGTTACACACACACAGCATCACACACCTGTGGTTCCATGGAGCGGTGCATGGGCGGAGTCCGGGCCTGCTGGATGCCTCCGCTGCTGAAGGACTCGGAGCGCGGTGGCAGCGACGGGTCGGAGATCCGGTTGGAGACTTTATGCTGCAATGGAGGAGAAGCCTGTCTGTTCATCTTATAAAGCTCCTCCACCTGACACACACATCAGACCACCGTCACTCCTCATGCAACGTGTGTGTGTGTGTGTGTGTGTGTGTGTGTTCACAGCAGCAGGTGTGCCCCCCCCCCCCAAAAAAAACTACTCAGCGTTCTGTGGGTTAAAGTTAAAATCTGTGACATGATTAAATATAGTTAATGAGAGTTTTCAAATGAAAACAAACTGCACATGCAGGCAGCCACACAGCAGGTGGCGCCGCAGAGGAAACTTGCTTTTACTATTTTATGACAGCAGCACCTTTCAGCTGTCCTTGTGCGATCACCGACGACTTCAGCTGCACTGCAGTGATTTCTATCTGTGTTCAGAGCTGAACATGTGATGGAAATATCTGCTCCTGTCAGGCTTCAGGGGGAAATCCTGAGGGTAGACCTATCTGAGCGCTGAGTGTGTTTCCATGTGCAGCAGCAGCAGCAGCAGCAGCAGCGTCCAGAGGGACGCAGACTGATATAGCTGCAGCTGTCCTACATCAGTCCACCAGCTGCCACCAGGGGGCAGGCCTGGAGATCTGCCCTAAATGTGTGTGTGTGTGTTCATATGTGCTTTAAAGTGACCTTGATTTATGGTTTTTGAGAAAACCAGCAGAGTTCAAATATGGAGCGTTGACCTGCATTCTCTGAGCTCACAGCTTGGTTAGAAAAACACACAGTGGTGTCACTTTCTCACAGAGCAGACATGTTGGGGGGGGGGGGGGGGTTAAACCCTGCAAAGGTAACACTCATTCAACAAGTGTGTGAGGGACAACAAAACCAACGCACAAAGACACAGCCCTGAAAGTCTGAAAGAAAGAAGAACTCTGAGTCAGAACCTATAACATGCAGCGTAGGTATGAAGACACATCAGGACCCCTGTCAAATGGAAACGAAGGAATTAGCAGATTAGAACAGGGAGTCAGAGGGAGAATCACGTAGTGATGTGGAGGCAGCTGATTGTTCAAACAACACATTAAAGGTGTGTTGGAGAGTTTTGTTGTTACATGTTTAGTTCTTTGGAAGCTAGCAAGCAGCAGTTAGCATGACTGTTGTCATCTGTGTGAGGAAAATATGTGTGTGTGTGTGTGTGTGTGCCTGCAGATCAATAAGCTGCCTCACAGTTAATGATCCCCTCACAGCAGCTGCACCACAGAACAAGATAAGATAAGATAAGATAAGATAAAACTTTATTAATCCCGAAGGAAATTCTTGAAATTCTTGAACAAGGTGGTGCAGCTGCTGTGTGATTCAGCTGTTAGTTAGAAGTGTTGAAAAGAGATGTTTAATCCCACAGATGAGAAGCATTAACCGCCTTCAGCCGACAGGAAGCGAGTTCACCTGGTTAGAACCTGTTAGTGGGTGTTAGAGGGGAAAGAGTTCTGTTCATTCTCCGACTGACCCGGCGGCCGGGGCTGCGGCCCCGTGAGTCGGAGCTCCTCCCGGGGCTCTGCCGGCGCATCACTGGCTGAGAGGAGGGGTCAGGCTCAGGGACGCAGGTGACGCGGATCCGCGGCACATGGAGGTTATCTCTGGGGGGGCTGACGTGGGCGGGGTAGGAGGGGGGTCGGGGGCGAGGAGGTTTGTAACCGGGGAGCAAGAGCAGGTTGTCGAGGTTGGCGTCCTGCGTCTCCTTGAAGGAGTGGTATTTCTTAGGAGGGATGCGAGGCGAGTTGCTCTGAGCGCGTCGCATCACCTGGAGAGGAAGCGAGTGTTTACAAGACAACAACACAACATTGACACAACACACACACACACTGTGGGGATCACAGCAACACATCCTCAGCAGCCACTCTGGAGGTCCACAGATAAACACCTCCTCAATGTGACACCACAGAGGATCTGTTAGCACCACTGACTGTGTACAAAGATGGATGACACAGAAGCTCCTCAGATGTGAGGTGACAGTGGGCGCCACCATCCTGCACTGGTGACCAGGGTCACGGTGCTGCCTGCTGACCCGTAGCTGCTGTTAGCTGCATCAACAACTGTGCAGGCTGTTAGCTCTGTTTAATAAGCTGCTGGCTGACAGAGCAGGCATCTGTGCAGGTGCTGTCACCACAGCAACATGGCAGCTCCTTCTCCTGCCACACAGAAGGAGGAAGCTGTGGTGCATTGTCCATCTTTATATTCAGTCAAATGGAGACAGTTCTAAAATCTAATCGTCACAGCTGCGTGTCAGAGCAGACATGCAGCTTTTCAGACTCCTGGAATTTAATCAGATTTACAGCTCGATGGTTGCTTCACCTGAAAAGAAACAGAACTTGGTTATGTCTCCTGTGCAGCTCCAGCGAGACCTGGAGGGCAACAAACACAACACAACACAACACTGGTGTGAGCTCCTGAGAGCGCTGCTGGCCTCTCACTCAGCTGGTTAACCTGGACGTCTGTGACCCTGTGAGTGTATAAAGTTAGAACAGATTAAACCCGACGGCGCCGCGGGCTACCTCTTTGGCCCAGGCGGGCTTGTCGTTGCTGCTCGGCGCCTGGTCCTTGTAGTGGTACAGCTGCTTCTTGTCTTGCGGCGGCCGCGGCGGCTCCTGCTGCTGCTGCTGCAGAGACACCAGGTACGCCCGCTCCTGCTGCAGCTGCCTCTGCAGCCGCTCGGCTTGCCGCTGCTCCTCGATCTGCTTCCTCTTGTACTCCTGAACACAAAGCAGAGAGCCAGCAGGTGAACAGAGACCACAGCAACAACTGGACACACACACACTGATGTTTCATTTGGGCCTAAACTCTGACCGGACTGAAGAACCGACAGATATTGATCCCTGAGGGATAGAACTGTGCAGGTTGTTAAAGACAGGAAGTTAAAGAAAGAAGCCATCGATCACCTGTCTGCGCACATTTCTCACATCTATCAGAAATGTGTGTGAAAGTCTACAGCAGCCACTGTGTGTGTGTGTGTGACGGCATCATTGCGAACAATGAAGCTGAATAAATGGCCGCCGGCGGCCATCGATTGACACGCCCCCTGCTGTGTGTGTTTGGATCGATTCGATGTTTGTGAACTTTTTTTTTTCAAGATAAAAAAACTAAATGAGCTGACGTGTGAGTCTCATCTACACTTGTTATTGATCAAGAATTGGCTGCTGTCGCCTTCACCTCATAGTTTCTGTACGTAAACAACAAATGTCCTGGAATAACTGTGCCGTTTCCATGACTACCAGCTGCTGAGCTGTTGTTTTGGAAACCTTTTTATTTTTCCCCCCTCCATGAGGTTGTCCTGCAGACCTTGGACCTGGTCTTCAACATGTGGACTTATCTAGATGATAACATTATTTTGTATCTGAATCTGTCGTCATGGCAACAAGTCCACTGATCAGGACCGAGATGTTTTCACACGTGTTCCACAGAATCTTATAACAGAGTCCTGCTTCTCTGACTTTTGTCAAACCAGTCAAATTGTACCAAAGCACACAAAAAAAACGACAATTTTCTTTGATTATTGATTTTACAAAATTAGCTCCAGCTGTAAATATTTAACTGTTTACATACTGACAGTCTCTGTAAAGCAGAGTTTCACTCACATGATCCAAATTCTGATTTTCTTTAGAGATAAATAGTAAAACATGATGCATTCAAGGGCCATCAGAGTTTTTTAAAATGCTTTTAACAATCAAAGTTTCACAAAACATGAGTGGTTACTGAGGACTGGGGCTAAGCTAACACTGCTCACACTGCTGCCAATCAGCCCAAATACCTGAATGAGACCAAAGAGGATTATGTCAGCCTGTGACCTTCATCAGTCTGCGATTGTGTTTGCGTGTTGTTTTACCAGCAGTAGGGCCTGCTCCTGCAGGAGCTGCTGCTGCAGGATCTCCAGCTGCCTCTGCTCCTCCTCCAGCTGCCTACGGATATACTCCTAACCAATCAGCACCCCCGGGAGGCCAGCATCAGACGCAGCCAATCAGAGAGCGGCCGGGTGGGACAGAAGCAAATCGGAGCCCAGGCAACCAGCGACATCAGCAGAGCAGGAAATAGAAAAAAAAAGGACAAGGAAGAGGAGGAGGAGGACAGACAAAAAGTAGGAGATTTATTGAAGAGGTGTGAAAGCAGGAATTTAGTCAGAAATAGAAGAGGAGAGATGAAATGAGAGGAACAGCAGGGGGGCGTAATTAGCAGAACAGGAAGTTAAAGCTGTGAAAAGGGAGAAATTTATAACTGAGAAGCACCGCAGAGCAGGAAAGACTCCTTCTCCTTTGTCCCTTCACAGCCTTTAAACTTTATTTTAGCAGCCGCCTGTCACATGTTACCTGCTCTCTCTCGGCGTGCCTCCTCTCCTCCTCCCGGCGGAGCTGCTCCATCTCCTCATACCTCCTCCTCTGCTCCCGCTCCTGCTGCTTCCTCAGCTCTCGCTCCCGGCGCTGTTGCTGTAGGTGGAAAGCAACTTTACACAACAACACCTCAGCTGTGTGTGTGTGTGTGTGTTTCCCTGGCATTTAGACGAGCGGAGGTGCTAACTACACAGGTGTGGTGGAGTGATTTTATAATCAAGGCTGAGCTGTTTTCACAGGTTTAGAACAACCTCAGGCTAAATCAGCCGTACCTCCTCCAGCCGGCGCCTCTGCTCTTTCTGCTCCTCGATACGTTTCTGCCGTTCGGCCAGCAGTTGGCGCTTGTGCTCCTCGTTCTGCTGCTGCTCCAGCTGCTGACGCCGGATCAGCTCCGACCGCTCCTTATTGGCCAGCTGGAGACGCAGGAAGTCCCGCCTCAGAGTGGACTCACCCGGGATGTTGATGATGGAGCTGGAAAGTCAGAAAGAGCTGCAGAGTTAGCAGCAGTACAAGTTGTGAAGGCACTTTTGTTGCTTTAATTAACTGCATGGTAGCGGCCGCTGAAGTATCAGGAGCAGCGGTGATGCTAGTGATAGAAGCTCTGTTAATACAGCAGCATTATGAGGGTCACTCAAAAGGTTCTAAGCCTCGCCCAGAAGGAGTCGGAGACACAAGATAGTTCAAAGTCCGCTTTGACATCACTGTACAACGATGCTCGAGCACTGCGATCCTGTCTGGTGCTCCAGATGGAGCTGAGTCTGGTGAGTAAGGGGGATGGAGCAGCCATTCAGAGCCACAGAGCAGTGTGAGCAGGTGCGTCATCCTGAAGCAGCAGCACGCCTGCCCTCAGTGTCCTGACTGCTTCCTTCAGTTGTCTTTACTCTGGTGCTCAGTACTGTCCATTAATAGTTCTTCCCCTTTTCCAGGTGGTCTATCATGAAAACAGACGCTGCCAGCTTGAACTGCTGTGGCGGTGGAGAACCACAGTGGTTCCAGTCTGCTTTGAATCCTCGATTCAGGTTGGAGGTGGTGAACCCAGGTTTGACCTTGAGTTACTAATCTGTGGTGGAAAGTCTCAGCGTCAGCCTGGAAGTGATCAGCTTGCTCATCCCCAACATCTCAGTTAACACAGTGTGGACTGAACCAAGTGGTGGTACGTTAAAAAACAAGATGGTTCAGCTATGGCTCTTCTCTCTGGGTGAGCGGCTCTCGTAGCAACAGCAGCACTCAGCTGAAGCAGATGTTGAAATCTAATAGTTTTAGCATTGATCAAAGTATTAGCATCAACAGCTAGGAGTGTTTGTAGCCCAAACAGCAGTACCAACAGTAGAGAGAGTGAAGCAGGCTAGCAGTAATGTCTCTAATGTGTGAGCTCAAGCAGCATCTGTCCCAGAGGTAGCAGTTAAATCAGGAGTTAATGCAGCATCTGCTGCAGCAGCAGTGACGACAGAATGAGCTTGAGAACCTGCAGCAGTCCTACCTGGGCTCTCCTATGTCCCGCTCTTCATCCTCTTCCTCGCTGCCACTGTACTCGTATTCTGTCTCATCTGAAAAGACACAAACACACATTTCAGGTCAGTGCCGCTGACAGCCGAGCCTCCGCACAGCTGTGAGGTGAGTCGGCAGGCGGGGAGCACCCTCACCTCTCTCCCCCCTCCTCTTCTTGGTGCGGTCAATGTGGTCCTTCAGCTGGATGCGGACCTGCCGCTCGTTGGGAAGGTCTCTGATGAAGGGGTGTTTGAGGAGCTGCTCGGTGCTCGGCCGCTGGCTGTGACTCTTCACCAGGCAGCTCTCGATGAACGACTGGAACTTCTTTGACCTGACACACACACACACACACACAATTAGATACACAAACAGTGGTGGAAGACTCGCTGTGACTCACAGTGGCACTTTGTGTACTTAGTAATTAATACTTTTTGAAGTATTAACAACTTATTTCACAGTTAAGTTATCGGTAGCATTCATCGTGTGTGTGTGTGTCAGTGACTCACCACTTCTTTGACTTGAGTCTCGGGGCAGGATTCCGGGGAATGAGGAAGAGCGCTCTCATTGGATGCATGTCGCACAGAGCTGAGGAGGAGAGGAGAGGAGAGGAGAGGAGAGGAGAGGAGGAGAGGAGGAGAGGAGAGGAGAGGAGAGGAGAGGAGAGGAGGAGAGGAGAGGAGGAGAGGAGAGGAGAGGAGAGGAAACGAAAAAGGCAAGAAAGCAGAGAGGAGGGGGAGCGGAAGAGAAAAGTACAAAAAGTCAAATGTAAACTTTTAACTTGAAGACAAACTGTGCAGAGAGTCAGCTGATCACAGTGTAATCACACTTACGTGGTGCTCCCTCTGCCATCTCTATGGCTGTGATACCGAGCGACCACAGATCACTCTGCAAAGAGAGGAACAGCAAACGTTCACAACACTTCAGGCTTCTGCACGACTGGTGGACCGGTCAGTGTACGTGTTAAGTGATAAAAATACAGACAGAAGAACCTCCCATCTGCCGCGCGTCCTGCCAGCTTTTTATCAATAACATCATCATGTGTTTCTGTTTTTAGCCGCGTTCGTGCTGCAGGATGAACGGAGGGTTTCTTCACACGTAAAAAGCCCCGGAGGGCTGCCGTTAATGGTGCAGGCGCTCGCCCCCTGGCTCGCCACGGGGGTTCGTCCTGCCCCCATTACTGCACACCCTTCATACAGTAGTGCTGCAGATTCAAGGTTTCTGAGAGCGCCTTGCTCATTTCTGTTTGTGCAGTCGAGCAGAAACGATCGGAGATTAGACCAAAAAAACAGCAGAAGTGATCGTGGAGAGATTTTCTGTAAAGGTCAGTTATTTTGTTATTTGTTCACAGCGACAAGCGGTTCAGACTCTGACTGATGATTCAGCTGCAGAAGAAAAACAGCAAAAGCGGTTTCACTGTTCCACAGCGGCGCTGCCAGGCGGCCTCTGCACGCACACTGATATCACACATATACACATGTGTGTGTTTTGTGCGGGAGAAGCACGATTATTCTGCACCTTAAAGTCGTAGGTGGCGTCGGGGTTCTCGTCACAGGCGATGACCTCCGGGGCCATCCAGTACGGCGTCCCGATAAACGTGTTCCTCCGCCCCACCGTGCGGTCCAGCTGAGCGCTCACACCAAAGTCCACTGAACACACACACACACAGAGTCGTCATGTCATGTGATGAGCGTTTTGATCGTGGACCTTTGGAAGCACACGTACCCAGTTTAACCTCTGCGTTCTCCGTCAGCAGCACGTTCTGGCCTTTGATGTCTCTGTGGATGACCTTGTGCTGGTGGAGATGGGTCAGACCCTGCAGGCGGACAACAAATCATAAAGGTGGTGTAAGGTAGGACAGGTGTTTGTCAGCCCCCCCCCCCCCCCCCCCCCCCCTGCTGTTTCCGTCCTCACCCTGAGGATCTCTCTGCAGACGTAGGCGATCCACTCCTCCTTCAGAGAGTTCCCTTTGGTGTTTTTGATCAGATCTGTCACCGAGCCAGCGCCGCAGAACTCCATCACCAGCTGCAGACACAAACATCATGCAGACGTTAACATCCCCTGCTGGACCTCAGACCTCAGACCCGCTCACGGGGTCGCTGAACGAACTCGTACCCAGAGCTGGTCGTCCATTCCTGGAGGGTTTTTCTTGATGAAGGCTCCATAATAGGTGGCGATGTTCCGGTGGTGGCTGTACTTCTTCAACATGTTGATCTCAGCTTTAATCTCCTCCTCCTCATCCTGGAGCACACAACAAGTCAGATGCAGCACAGGGCATTACAGTGTGTGTGTGTGTGTGTGTGTGTGTCACTTACTCCTGTGACGTCCATGACCTTGATAGCAGCAAGCTGGCCGGTTTTGACATGGCGACCCTGAAAAACAGAGACAGAGGAAGGTCAAGGAAAGATCAACAGTCGGTTTGGGCAGGATCTGCTAATCTATGTGTGTGTGTGTGACTTCAAAGAAGGAGGGACCCTGCTGGCGGGAGTGGGAAGCGGTTCCTGTAGTCCCTGCACCTGCTTTTTTTGGTTCTGCCAAGTTTTATTTGGGATGAACTGGATCATATAAAGTGACGATTATCAGGCCTGACGTTAGTCCCAAATCAAGTCTTGAACAAGTCTCTGAATGAGTCTAAAACCAGTCCGCTTTCAAGCCTGAAGCCACAGTCCCAACATCTGTCTCTGTGCAGTAAACATTTCCCAGCACTGTTGCTTTCCAGGAGAGGACGGACTGTACAGTATCCCACCCTAACCTGATGCAGCACACACATAAAACATACACAACCTGTGCAGCAACTTAGCAAGATGTGGTGCAAAAACAACTGTCTGATCGTAACTGAAGTCATTTTTTGTTCCGGTGGGTAAACAGCCAATAGGAACGCAGCAGCGTCACGTTATTGAAAAACTTTTGAGTGAAAATGATTTGATGTGAACGTCTCCTCCTCCCAGCTCTGAAGTCAATATCACAGCAGCTGTTAAAGCGAGAAACTGAAAATTCATCCACCTCACCAGCATCTCTCTCACACACACACACACACACACCATTTCCTCACGGTAACCTAGCAACAGGCCTGACAGTGAGGGCAACGAATGGGGGGTTGGAGGAAGCAAAGTGATGGCAGTGTGTGTGTGTGTGTTCAGAGGCCATGATACTTCACACACTGGGTCACTTGCACATGTGAGTTGCTCAGATTCACACACACAGTGTCTGGGTTACTCAGCGTTGCATCAGTCACTGAATGTATCTGACAGGCCGAAATCACCTCCAAGTATGAAAACTCTTCTTTTTCCGTCCTTCTTTGTGCATCTGTCGTCTTTTGTTCCTGTTTTTTTTTTCCTTCCTCGCTGTCTCTTAGAGCCGCCAAGTGTTCAATAATTTCATAATTCACCCTCTGTGTGGTCAATAACTCTAAAACATGGCGTGGTTTCATCGTGGTGATGATGAGCCAGACGTTCTTACAGCTCGTTAACGCTCACATGGAACATGATCATTATTTCCCAGCAGCTGGCCGCCGCTGTCCTCACCGTCCCTGCCAGCTCAGTGAAGGACAGGTAGAGGAAGGTTAAGTGGAAGAGACACAACAAAACCGACTATTAGTGTCAGTCAGAAGCTTGGTTTCTGCTCACTTGGATACGGCTCATCATGTCAAACATGGTGTCTGAGCGCTCTCTGCATCAGTACAAACGCTGCACACAACGACCGGCAGCCATCAGGATTCCTGACAGCAGCCACTTCCCATTGATGATTATCATCATTCCTACAGCCAGAAGTGACGCTCAGCCAGTGGGATCCATCATGTTTTAATGTTAGTTGTAGAGTTTTGGAGATTCCTGCCTTCATCTCTGATCTGAATCTGAAACACCGACTGAATCGCTGTGCAAACGGCAGATGACAACGACCACATGTAAACATGAACACAAAGCCGACCTGGAACTTCCTCCTCTGGACTCCTGAGGTTCCAAAAACATGAGTCAATCCCAGAAACAGTATCCAGGCTCCTCAAAGATGCGCTCCAAACATCTGGATCGCCCCCTGGTGGCAGGCTGCAGCACATGTCATGAACCCTGCCTCCTCCATGTTAGGACACAAACCCACCTAAACAGCAGTTACAGCTGCTGGCTGGACGTGGAAGTGTCTGTGTGGCCGACAATGTGGCGTCAGTCTATACTGTGCAGGGTGTGGTTCCAAGATGGCGTCTATACCACGCCGAAGTCATAGATATAGAAATAAACAGAGCTGTCCACACACAGCTCGGCTCAGAGTTAGAGACACACGCAGTTTAAAAAACTGTGTCACTGTGTCATGAATAATCCTTAATAATCCTTAAAAATCGCTGAAGAAACGTGATACATTTTGTCATAAATATGAAAGCTATACCTCCTACAACAGTTAGCTTCCTGCTACAAATACAGCCCATGGCTTCCGGTGCAGCCGCCTCCTCCCAGCATCTTAACACAGATTCTGCTTTCCTTCATGTCTGGCTGGATGCTTTGTTATTCTATGGGACAGAGAGGCATCACAACCCACAGTGAGCTGAGAAGAAGCCAAGATGGCTGCAGACATATCCGTCATACCACCACCAACCACCCGGCGCTGCTCTGACAGGATCCTCCTCCAGACATCATTCAAAGGTAACACAACGATCATACATATATGAACAAAGCTTCATACAGGCTGGGTGAGTTCCAACATGTTCTGTGTGTGCAGCACTTCATCAGCTGCACTGCTGCATGTCCCATGACTGAAACATGTCATCAGTCTGTGCTCCAGATTTACAGGGGATTCTGGGATTTACTCAGCAGAGCTGTAATCCAGATGAGTCGGTGGACCTGCTTCTTGGACTTCAGGTTAAGTGTGTGTGAAGTGCTGTTGTGACTGCAGGACAAACGGCAGCCATCCGCCGCGATGAAGCAATAAAAGGTGAGGCTGATAAAGCCGGCGAGATGAGAGGAGGAGATAGCATCTCAGAGAGGCTCTTTGTTTTGCTATCTCTCTTCCTCCGACACAGACGGCCGGCCAGACAATCTCCCAGAGGTGACACAGAGCTCCCAGTGTGTGTGTGTGTGTGTGCGACTGGCAGAGGTGGGCATGGCAAGAAGGAGCGTTAAAACACCTCAATCCAGATAAAGGCAGACAGCCTGAGGAATAACAACACACCTCAGGACCCGCGTTCAGGCAAGTCCTGCATTCCTGACCTGAACACAAGCCCCAACACAGCGACAGACACACACTGAGTTTCTATGGCTGCCCTCTGATACAACAACATTCCGCTGTAAGCAGAGCTTCTGCCTTCTTGTGACAACAGAAAAAAAAACACACGGTTTCAGAGAATCACTTCAAACCTCTGAGTGATCCGCATCTTTAAAAGGCTCCTGCTCTGCACATGAGGGGTTAACAGCAGGAACTGGAAGCACAATATTCCAAGAATTCTTGGAAAAAGGACTCTGTCTTCCTGGTGACTTTCCAGGAAAACGATGGTGAATAACACCAGATATGAGTCACAGAGCTGAGAGGTGTGATGCTGAGAATTCAGAGGGACGTGTTCCAGGTATCACAACCCAGACAGGTGTGGGCGAGGACGCACAAACTGCAGCTGCCAGAGACACACACACACACACACACAGGAAGTCCCTCACTTTGCACAGTGCAACAGCTGAGTGAGAGGACGCTGAGTGAGAGGACGCTGCATGTTCGGCGGGTTGATAGTTGCACAGATTTCTTTCATGCAACTGCCAAGAACATCAAAACAAGACGGTTCACTGGCAAGAACTTAGACTCATACTGTCTCGTGTCAACGTGATGATGTGAACGTTCAGAGGAAGAGATGATGCTAGAAAGTAATTCAAATGAAAACTGGAGACTTAAGCACATGACGTCACATGAAACAGGTTGTGGTGTAATAAAATGTTTTTTAGGCTAAAGGGAGCAAAACATCTGGAGTGATGCTTTAAAGAATCGAATAAAGATTCTTGATTCTTTATTTCAGTCCAGTCTTCCATTCGTTGTCCCCGCCCCCCCACCCTCCTGGCTCCCAGCATTAGTGATATTTCACAGTTACAGCCAGTGAGCGAGCGCTGAGGGAGAACATTCTGAGTGCTGGAAAACTCGCTCCACACACGTCGCAGCAGGCGTGCAGCAGGTGAAGGCTCGACCAATGAGGACGCAGCTTCCGCGGCCGCCCCGCTCACAGCTCTGCCTCTGAAGGCTTCACTGTTCTGACGTCAGTGATGTCGGATTCTCCCAGCATCTACACCTGAGTTACAACCTGGCTGTGGGGCTGGTGGAGGCCATGAGGCACCGGTGCAGCGACGCCTTCTCCCTCCATTAGGGTCTCATCTCCATCACATTCCTGGCAGCTGGAGGGCTTCTCCTCTGACTCGGTGCAGATGGAAGTGTTCGATTTAGCTCAGAGACAGAGGATGCTGCTGTAGCACTGCAGGCCTGAGGATGGAGAGCTTCTGTAGGAGCCGCCTGTCACAGCTTCTGATGTCATGACTCTTATTTACCAGCTCTGAATGAGTTCACTTCCTCAGAATTTAACATCTGAAGCCTCCAAAGTAGTGACCGCTTCCTGTTGATACTAAAATGTACAAACCAGGAGTCATCTCCGTCACTTTTCATTCCAGAGCTTGATGCAGGGCTGCTGGACTTGTTCAGAGTTCCTTGAAGCCGCATCAGGTCCAGTCGCCCTGCTTGAAGCTCTCAGAGAGGACTGAAGCCCACTGTGTCACATATAACCTGCTGCAGCAAGCAACCGCTGCGATCAGGCTGGACTCCAGACCTGTCAGAGGTCTCACCAAACAAAAGACGCCCCTCTCTGGGTCATAAGTGATTTGGTCCGGTGGAGTCACTGTGGGTTCCCAGGAGGAGATGGGACCCAGATGGGGCTATAAGCTGACATCAGAGGTGAAAACGGCACTAAATTATCAGCTGTGTCAAAGGGTGAGCTGCCAGGCTGGAATCTAGCAGCAGCCTCCAGGTCTGAGAACTGAAACCTAAGTGTCAAAACCTGCAGCCGGCATCACACCGGCTTCATTTAAAGGTCCTGATAAACAAAGGCAGAGGAGAGGACGGTCCACAGAGCAGCTTCACAGCTCGGTCTGTGTGTGAGAGGATGGAGAATAAAACCTCCGTCTGCTGCTACCAGGACAAACTCTCCGGCTCCTCAGTGCCTTATTGACTGGACCTACCCACATTGGGTTAATTTTGTCCCATCAATCATTTCCAGAAGGGAGGCGTTCCCTTGTTGATCAATACTGAACACCCAGCTGACAAAAAAGGGGTGTGCATCAGCACGAGGCACACACACACACACACAGCCTCCCTGTGTGTTTACAGACAGCTGGTTTTCCTCTTACCTTGTAGACCTGCCCATAGGTGCCATTTCCGACCAGCTCGACCAGCTCAAAGATACCAGCCGGGTCCTGAGAGAGAGAGAGAGGAAGAGGAGGAGGAGGAGATGAAGATAAGAAGGGAAAGAGCAGGAACAAAATGTTACTCAGGAGGACATAACTCTGATTCATGCCTGGACACTGGATGGATGAAGGAATGTAATGTGGAATTTGACCTTCACACACACACACAAACACACACACACACACACACACACACACTAAAGGCTGAGCTGCATACCTGTGATATTAGACTGTGAAGCCTCCTTGTCACCACAGCGGCCTGCTCTTACTCCTCCAGGAGGTCAAACACCGACAGCTACGAATTCCCTTTAACCACGATCTCACAGGCTGAACGCTAAAGCTAGTGTTAGCTTTAAGGCTAGCAGAGCTTAGCGGAGAGGAAGCGTCTCTGGTTTCGTGAAGCTAGTTGTTCAAAGCTTAAGACTCCATTTGTTTCTAACATCATTCTATTTTTTTACCTTATACGGAAATACCTAAGGCTAGCTGGTCATCACTAGCATGTAGCCTTAGCTTAAGATAGTTTAGGGAAGTTAGCTTAAGCTAACAAGCCTAGCTTACCTGGGCTAGCAGAGCTCAGAAACTGTCTGACATCATTTATAATGTTTGCCGCTGTTTAACTCATTGAATAAACAAATGTTTAAGGTCTTAGAAAGCTAGATGCTAATCATAACAAACAAATAAGAAACACTGCTAATGTGGTATATGTGTGAGCTAAGGTGCTAGCCTATCACAGTTAGCACTTTAGCTGCTAGTAAGAGCTAATATTAGCTAAACTAACACTAAGAACTGAATTCAAAAAGAGTATAATAGAATAGTTTAATCCCAGATTATGGCCCAATGAAGAAGATAAGTGATGAACTGTGCTGCTAAACGCTAACTTAAGCTAGCTTACCTGGTCTAGACTATTGCACCTGGCTGAGGACGGCCGTTAGACTGTTGTGTTTTAGTTTAAAAGTCTTCAACGCTGCAAACTGTTCACGGTACACTGAGTGAAAACAAGCAAGTGAAAGCAACACACACACAACCAGATCGCACAAATACTTGGCTGATTAAAATTCCCAAAACACAGATGTAGATCTTTAAGCATGCCTGTGTGTGTCTGGTATTAGCGTGTGTGTGTCTGTGTGTATATGTGTGTGTGTGTGTGTCTGTGTGTATATGTGTGTGTGTGTGTCTGTGTGTGTTAGCATACAGTAGGGCACAGGAGAGTGTTGGGACTATAACAGTGGAGCCTCCTGAAGGGGATTAGCTTAAAAAGCAACGTTCCTTTTCACTCAAGGTCAAACTGAGGCACATCTAATCCTGGACGACCCAGCCTCACGTGCACACACACACACACACACACACACACACACACAGACACACACACACACACCTGTGCACCTACAGCTCTGACTACACTGGAGCAAATGAAGGAAGCTCAACATGAGTTTTGACTTCAAAGCCTGCCCCCTGAACCGAGGGTCCCTGGTTTACAAACGTGTGTGCTGGGATCAGGATCGAGTGGACCCCTGAGGTTCATGAGCAAATGTCACAAAGAGACACAACGGTTCATCACAACGCACAAAGACAGCAGAGGATGTCTGAGGAGACACATTCACAGCAGCAAGACTCGAAACTGTCAAGAGCGTCCTGCGCTTGGGCCGAGCCTCATCTGAGCGGCTCAGACATGGGGACATGATGTGTTTACATGGAGGTCTGTCCCTGCCTGGTGGACAGATGGACACCTGTCTCTGCTGTCTCACTACTGTGAACACCAAGGTCACGCCCTCGGCTGTCCACAGCGTCCTGAGCAGGAGTCGTCCTGCTGGGAGGACTCATCATCCGGCGCTCTGCAGAAACAGGAAGTGGTGTGTGTGCGGGTGCTTGCGACAGGCTCTGCGTCACGCTGAAATGCCCCCCCCCACCTCTCTCTCTCTCTCCCTGCTCCGTCCTCCGTGACCTAATTTCTGGCTGTGATGCCACAGAGGGAGACGGCGAGGACTCTCATTTCTACCAGAACATGCACAACCTGTACAGACTGTCCACACGGCTCCTCGGCTGTCCCTCTGTGTGTGTCTGTGTGTGTCTGTGTGAGTGTGTATCTCTAACACACACACACACACTCACAGACATGCAGTCACACCCGCTCGATCATGTCCAGACTTGACTTGCTCTGCAGGTACAACCTGCGTAAGCCGCAGGCAAAGGGAAGGGGGGCTGTGTAGACCCCCCCCCAACACACACACACACACACACACACACACACACAGGTCATGTGTTCATCATGGTGACACACACTCACAGCTACATTACAATAAAGTTTATCCATCTCTGAGGGTGAGGGTCTTCCTGCCTCTCTCCATCTCACACACACACACACACACACACACACACATTCCTGCACTGTCCCCCCCTTTGTGCACGCCTCCTATCCGCGCGGGCGCGCACATGTACGCGCACAAACCCCACAAACATCCAGTGTGATGCAATGCTGCTGTCGCCACAACATCACGAAATGGCGGAACTCGCTCCTCTCGTGGTTATCGTCGCTGCAATGCACGGTGTGTGTGTGTGTGTGTGCGCGCCGCGTGCATGCAGAGCCTCTGGATCTGTGTGTGTGTGTGTGTGCGCGCCGCGTGCATGCAGAGCCTCTGGATCTGAGTGTGTGTGTGTGTGTGTGTGTGTGTGTCAGGGAGCAGGCAGCTTAACATCTGCCCCACATACTACAGACAGAACGGCCTATTATGCTGCCTGACGCACGCGCGTCAGAGTGTGGTGTGCACGCGCGCAGCATCAGCAGCGGCAGCTCGCGGCCTCATTACGTCACGTCCCAATTGTTAAGGAAAAAAAAAAAACAACAAACAGGAAGGCCGCATCATCCCGCACCGCCGCGCACACATTCACACGGAGGCCTGGCGTGCACGCGCACCACAGGTCGAGCTGCTAAAGGAAGGCGCATCCATGGCTGAGGGGGGGGGGGGTGGACAGGTGTTCAACAGCTTCACATGCACGCGCACACAGAGACAGAGACAGAGACCCCCCCCCCTCACACGCACACACAAAGGCAGACATTTACCCGGAGTGCAGACAGGTCTATCTCGTCCAGACTCCGCGCCGGGGAGTCGCTCGCCATGGTTCTCTCTCTGGTAGACACGGGACTCAAGATGGAAGCTTCCCCAACGACCATCGACCGAGAGGTGCAGAGCGGCGGGGACGAACACACACTCCTCTAAAATAAACAAATCCCCCCACCCCACCCCGACTGAAAAACAGCCCCGAAAATCCGCGTGCAGGCGACGCTTCTCCCGACAGGAGAGAGAGGGGGGCGCTCCGGGAGGCGGACGGCGGAGGAGGCAGGCGATGTGCGCGGAGCTCCAGGTGCTACATGCTGCTCTGCTCGGCGCGGCGGAATCCGGTGCTACATGCCTCCTCCACCTCCAGCCCAGACAGGGACAGCAGAGGACACGTCTGAGGGACCGACAGGCGGAGACAGACAGCAGCCGAGGCGCAGTGACGGCGAGCACACACCGTCCGTCCGTCCGTCCGTCCGTGTGGCGGAGCAGCAGCGCGCTTCCCGGGAGTGGCCTGAGAGGAGGCTGCGCTACAGACAGAGACGCCCACAAAGTCACACACACCTTCAGGGGCCGCTTACACAGCCGTCCGATGCTGTGACAGCTTATTAAGGACACACACACACACACACACACACCGGTGTGTGTGTGTGTGTGTGTGGGGGGGGGGGGGGGGGGCTTTAATAACCCACGCGGGACGTTTCAAAACCTCATTTATGTCCTAAAGTCACATTAAGGTGGTGACATCACAGCCTCAGCTGACCCATCCAACACACAACAAGACCTGAACACTGAAGGCATGTCTACTACCACACACACACAGACACACACACACACACGCACACAGACACACACACGCACAAAGACACACACACACACACAGACAGACACACACACAGCTGTCTCCAGCAGGACACACCCTTCATCTGTTTGTTTAGATATTCATTCTCACGTTTGAAGTTGTTCCAGTATGTCATGATGTGTTGCACATCATTCTGAAGCGTTACGCCGTTTCCATGGTTACCAGCTCCTTTAGATGAGTTCAGGTTAGATCATTAAACTGACTGGAAAAAAAAGCACATGACATCCAGTCCGGCAGCAGCCATGTTGTTTGGAGTCAGTGGAGATGAGCAGCCTTTGTGCTCAGGTTGTGTCTTATTTTGTGGTTGTGTTGTGTCAGAGCACCCACTCTTGTCTCTTTGCTGTTTGTTGTGTCTGTGTTGTCATTTTGTGTGTCTGTGATCGTTGTGCATGGGTTGCCAGTGGGTTTTTTTCTGTGTCTGCCATGTGAGTCTCTTTGTGGTCTGTTGACTTTGTGTGTCTGTCAGAACATGTCGCTGCTTCGGTGCTAACGATCACACAACAACAGCTTGAAGTTCTCAGGACACGCCTGAGTCTGTGATGTACACATGACACTTCAGAGTTGTGTATTTCTGGCAGTGGCTGATCGCTCAGTGGGTACGGCCACTGACTTCAGTGCGGGAATCAAAGGGTCTGGGTTTTGAACCCTGACCAGGTCAGCACCGTGGGCCCTTAGGCGAGGTCCTTAACGCTACTGCCTGATCATATCTGGCCACAGCACCAAGCGTGAAAGTCATCATCAGACTCGAGTCACATGACTTGATTCAAGACGTAAACGTGTATATAAAAAAATGACGCTGTAAAGTAGCTTGTTAGCTCATGCAGCAACAGGGTGTAGCTGCTATGCTAATGATACTTTAGCTTGTTTTGACTCATTCACAGGATTTATTAGCATCAAAGGTAGGGTAGGAGATTTAAGGCGAGTAACAGCCAGAGTTTGAACATACACTCCCGCCTCTCTGAAGCCACGCCTCCTAATCTCACGGACGCGCATTACATGCTCACAGAACCCATCAGCTGCTGGAGCTCCGTGTCTGACCTCTGACCTCCTCACCATGGTCCTCCTGCAGCAGGTGCAGCTAGCTGCTGTTTCAGGTGAGCACAAACAGGCAAGGCGAAAAAACTAGGATCACTACAGGTCAGTATCACCAGGTAACAGGTTACCTCGGATACCACGGCTGAGAGGCGGCTCGAAAGCTGGCGGGTGGAGACACAAACTAAACACACCAGGGGAGGGGAGACAACAAGACACAGGCGAGAGACATGAGGGAGGAGCAGGTGATCATCGGGAGGAGGGAGCGCACGAGGGAGAGGAAGACATGACACCTGAAACGACAGGAGCGGCAGTGCTTACAAAATAAAACAGGAAGTAACTGAATCTTCAAAATAAGACCTGGCTCGAGGACGGATCCTGACACTGAGAGGTTTGAATAATCAGTCAGATGAAAGGTTTACAAACACCCACGCTTCCTTTCTCTTCCTCGTGCCTAAGGTTGGACTTCCTGTGTTTTTATGTGATTTGGCCGTCTTGGTGTTCATGTTTTTTTTTGTCCACATCACCAAACCTGGAAACAGACACACTCTCTGCTGTACTCTGGACCAGGAGGCGGTGGTTGAATCATGTGGATGTGGCGCCATGCAGTGGCAGTGAGGAGCGCTGCAGGCAGGAGGCGTTCAGGGACAGAGGAGCAGCAGCCTGAGAGGAGAGACACTCAGCAGAGTCACATCTCTGCAGAATACCAACACGGAGTCGGTGCTTATAAAACAACTCCAGCCACAAACCACATGAGCCTCGTGTCCTTGTGTTCACCTCTTTTATTTAACCCTTCCTTGCACAGATCGTCTTTAAGGGCAGGCACCACAAGAACACAAGTCTGTGCAAATAATGCATTTTCATAGAGACACAGGGACAGAACACATCAGCCTCTCAGAGACACCCTTAGTTTACTCCTCCTGATCAGGCTGATGTGGCTCAGAACAGAGCGTGAGGAGGAGGAGGAGGAGGTAGAGAGGAAGAGTAGAAAAGAAAGTTCCGTACACATCAACAGTAAGGTCTGGGCTCATGTGTAGACAGGCACACTGTTTAATCAATAATGGCTTTAGAGGAAGCTGCATGCTTTAACCAGCCAGCTGCCGTCATGCTGCCAGCTGCTGTCCGCCACGTTCACAGCACAGAACAGCGTCATGCAGGTAACACACACACACACACCGACCCGGAAGACACGTAATATAAGTGATGCTGCGTTTGAGGAAAGTCAGAAAATTCAGATGCATCACCTCTGACGTGAAGGCTCCTGTTAATAATGCTCTTTAATAGCTGGTATAATACAACTTAAATAAGGTTTTTATTACTGTAAATATCATAAACCTGCAGTAATATATTTGGCCACTTGGGAGCAGTAACAAGCCAGAAAAAAGACGTTTTGAGTAAAAGCAACATTATCGACCCAGTGAAGCTGTCTCCACATGCATGTGTCTGAGCATTTATTAGCATAAAAAGCTAGCTCAGGCTAACACAGCTATGTTAGCAGGGTTCTGCTGTGTGCAGCGATGCTACAGTCACAAAAGCTACTGATCATAAGTGTTAGCCTGAAGACAGTTAGCAGCTAGCTAGCGTCATTGGTTACCGTTTTGCTGTGGGTTTGGACGAAACAACACAGGACGATAATGACCACCGCTCGACACAATCACTGCAACAGCTTCCACACTGAGGACGTCAGGTGCTGTCAGTTCGCTCTGCTGCCCTCTAGAGGCCAAACGTCAGGTGTTGCAGCTTTAAATGTATGATATAAAGTTAGATGAGACGCAGCATCGTGATAAAGAAACCATGCATGGATCTGTGGGTTCTGTAGTCCTAAAGAAGGAGCTTCCTGTGAGTCCATCGTTTCCAAAGAGGCTCCTGGTCGTCGACAGATCTGTAAAGCTCCACAGAGACTACAAAGACCAGACCGGAGTTTAAAAGCAGGCCGCTTAAGGCTCGACGGAGACTCCACAGTATGAGGAATGTTCAGTAACACACAACAACGTCGTGTTTGGCACTTGTGATTCAACATGTTAAATCAGAGATTTAAAAAAAAAAATGGCGGCAGCCGCTGGGTCCGGCTCGTCGTCCTCTCTGCACTTAGTGTCTGTTCAGCGCAGCAGCAGAGTCAGAGCTGCGTTCGCCGGCCTGGACGTTGCATAGTGTTGTTGGAGATCAGACTGCTCCCTCTCTCTCTCTTTCTTCTTCTTGTAAACGTGAGGCCCAGGTTTTCAGGCACTGTGTAAAACCCTCAGTGAGTCCGCCGTGAAGGTTTGAGCTGTTTAACGCACAGATGGAGCATCACAGCTGACGCCACGCTGGAGGAGAGTTCACCTGAAACAGAAGCTGGGGCTGGTGTTTGTTCGGACAGAGAGACGTTTAAAGACCTGGGACTGGAGGGGCCACACGGGTTCACTCAGCAAACGTCTTTCATTTGATGCATCGATGAATGAAAATGATGTTCAGTCTGATCAGGAAACATTAGAAAATCTTCAGGTTTCCTGATCAGACCGAGTCATTTTCACGCATCTGGTCCACAGCCCTAGGTTTAGTCTTGAAGGCTGATCCTGTGAGGCTGTATCTCACTACATAAATATTTTTTTTTATCATTTTAGACACTGGTTTCAAAGATCAGAACTTCATGCTACACGCGGCTACGTTAGCTTAATGAAGCTATTTTACATTAGTCTGCTGTTCTGAGGTCTAAATCTGAACTGGAGTCCTCCTCCCTCATCTGATCACTGTTAGTTTCTTATTCGGGGACAAACATCAGCACGGTGTGGCAGCTGATCAGGTGAGTACCAATAAAACACGTTATCAGCCTCCAAAATGGCGTCAGAATGTGTGTCATCCACCTGGCGGAGTACACAGGTGAGTCCCTGGTCGTCGTCCCCCCCGCCCTCAGGTCCACACCTCCATGGGGACCATGGCCTCCTTGGAGCCGATGGGAGGCAGCAGGTTCTGCTCACACAGGAACTGCAGAGGAAACTGAACCAGGAAGCCTCGGATCTTCTTCAGCTCCTCCTGAGCCCGTGCAGGGTCCTCTTTGTCCAGGCCCGACTTGGCCAGGTAGCCCTCCAGCTCCAGGATGTTACGGACATCACTGGAAGGCAGGCAGCGGAACACCTGGAGAGAGAGGAAGAGGAGGATCTCAGATGACCAAACCATGGTCAGACAGCAGGTCTGTGCAGTCCGGCTCCCCGGAGGACTCACCTTCTGGTAGATGGAGGCGTTTCGAGCGCTAGTGGCCATCCAGACCTCTTTGTAGAACTGATCGCTGATGGGATCCGACACGTCGATGGAAGGATCTGTGTGAGCGCCGAGGATCATCCTGGAAGAGGACAGAGACCAGAGGACAAACAGGGATTAAAACTGATGAGCAGCCTGTCTGAGTCTTGATCAGGACGGACGTTTCCGTACTTGAAGCACTCGAGGCGGAGCTGCAGGGCGAACTTTCCCGCCGCGTACGGCTGCCCATCCATCACCGCGGTCACCGTCTCTGAGTCCT